>NC_045446.1:121811330-121847895 GCF_002776525.5 Piliocolobus tephrosceles
CAGAATCCCTCTTCCAGGCTGGCCACAGAATCCAGAATCCCTCTTCCTCAAGGCAGGTCATTGAAGTCAGAACCCCTTTGCCCCAAAGTCAGCCATCCGACCTAAAAATATGACTCTAACTTTCCTGCCACCTTTCTCGGTCAAAACTGGCCATAAAGAAATCATCCGGTTTGCCTTGTTTGACTGAAGGTCGTAAGACCCCCACACCCAGAAGGGAGGGACACTGCTCATAGAGGCCAGGAGGAATCTAGACAGGCCTGGCTTGGCTCCCCACTCAGTCAGTTAGCATTAGATCATAACCTTTTCGCCCAATCCTATTTCTACATGATTGTGCCTAATTTGTTGAACCTAAGCATGAAAATAGACAATTTTCCCTGTATCACTGATTTTTTTATTTTTATTTTTTTAATTAATTTTTATTATTATTATTTTTTTGAGTTAGGGTTTCACATTGTCACCCAGGCTAGAGTACAATGATGGGATCTCAGCTCACTGCAACTTCTGTCTCCTGGGTTCAAGTGATTCTCCTGCCTCAGCCTCCTGTGTAGCTGGGATTACAGGCATGCACCACCACACCTGGCTAATTTTTATATTTTTAGTAGAGACAGGGTTTCACCATGTTGGCCAGGCTGGTCTCAAACTCTTGACCTCAGGGGATCCGCCCTCCTGGGCCTCTCAAAGTGCTGCGATTACAGGCGTGAGCCACCGTACCCAGTCTGATTTTTTATTTTGAAGGTTTCCATGTACACATCAATAAGTTTTGTGTGCCTTTTCTCCAATTAATCTGCCTTTTGTGAACTGATTTTTCAGCAAACCTTCAGAAGGTGAAGGGAAAAACCCTACAGAGTCCAAAGATGTGTTTAAGGCTCAAATCTGTCACTCACTCACCATGTAACTTCAGTTAAATCACTTAACATCCCTGAGCCTCAGTTTCCTCATTTATAAAATAAAAGCAGAACCATCTATGTCTCCACTTCCACAGGGTTCAATCAATGCTTTGGATTATGCAAATAAAAGTACTTTAACTGCAAAGCAGTATATAAAAGTCAGGTCTAAAAATTATCTGCCATTGATCATCTAATAGAATTACAAGTAGGAATTCAATAAATTTGAATGAAATCATGACCATGAAGCAGGATAGGGGAATGCACTTCAGATTAAAAGAAAGAAAGAAGAAAGACATATAAAATCTTGAATCACAAAGTAAGGATCTCACTTGAAAGTGGTTCTCTACCCAAAAACGTCTATCTATTTTTTTCTATCTGGGGTTGTTCTTTGTAGGAATGGTTCCATAACAGCAACAACATCATAGTGGACTTTAATGGGCCACCGTTCAGCATCTACCCTGGGCCAGGCACTATGCCGAGAGCCAGAAATGCCCTGTGAGTGAAGGGCTCATCTCCTGAAGCCGCGCTGGTGGGAGAGCGGACAGCGAGCCCCTGGCTGCCACAGAGGGCGAGAGAGCCCGCACCTGGGCATTAGCTCTGCAGGTCAGGCTGCTTTGCTGCATGAGTCAGCATTTTAGCTTTTGATTTACCGATACAGGCAAGTCATTCTTTTTTCCTTTTTAAAAAATACTATGGAATTTTGAAAATGAGATTTTTCAAGGGGATAAGTAGAAGAATGAACAGAATTCACACACACATACATACATCTTACAAACTGAATTTAATAACCAGAAAATAACACTTGTAAATATCAAATATGGTTTGTTCATCATTCTTTCATAAGCCTTTTTCAATTCAAAAGGAGTATATTTTTGAAAACTGTACAAAGAAGAAAGTGTATTTTTCTATTTTTGCTTAGGAGGCGTTTTTGCAAACACTGTAAAAACTCCATGAAAAATGTTTACTACAACTGAACAAATAGGAGAAACGAAATCATACGCTCAGCCCAACAGAGGAAACACGGTTCCTGGCCAGCTACCATCACTTCTAGGCCTCCGCATTAGCATTTAAACAGCATCATATTTTCATGGTATTTCCGAAGCTGCCTGAATCCAGCTTACTGTTTAGAAAGTAGGGACTCAACATTGTTAAACGCATGTAAGGCCAGTGTAGACGCTAATGCAGTCCTCTGTAGACTTGGACCTAGCAGTAAACAGACGGGGGGAGTCGCCAAGACCAAGACCAAATCGAGAGCAATTATCTGAGAACATGGCCCTCCGTAATTACGATGCGCTCCCAGCCTATACATGAGTGATTATAGCTCTGTAGCCAATTTCAGTGGTTTTATTATTATTAGAAAAAACTCATAGATAATGTAGAAGGAAATGGCAGGTCATCTGGCCCCGGAGAGTACTTTATCCAGTTGAGCAGTAAATGTTTCTACCACTTCCTGAGAGAGGCAATTCCACGATCTAATAATGGCTATTGCCAGGAATCTGTTTATTCCTGGTGGTCAGCTGACACGTTTTCATATTTCACTTCATCTGTGACTCTTAGAAATTTCATCTCCTTGGAGCACTCTTTAGTTTAGTCCTAGCCAGCCTTCTCTCTTCTCCTCAGGAAAAAAAAGTAGCTTAAAAATGATTGCACATAAAAAGCAAGGATCCACTTTAATGAGATCTTAAATTGTAGGGAGCACTTCCACATACTTGCACACAGAATTGCTTTTGATGTTTACATTATGTGGCCAACAGAAGAACATAAATTGTTTTATTCATGAGGAAACTGAGGCAGAAAAAAGTCAAGTCGTTTGTTCAGGTAAATTCTTTGTGAAGTTAGGGATTCTGCAAAACCAAAGGGATGCTATAAAGTGCATCATGAAATCATCAAATGCTACTTGTGATCCTATTAAGCTGTGGATACACTTCGGCTATGTCATCCAAGTAGGCCCTTTTTAGCACTGCAGGTGTCTTGAAGAATTGTACCAAGAAAACAATCCCAATTGGTCATCTGGAGGTCTTCTTAATTTTTTGCCAATTTTTGACTTTTTCATCTCAAATTGTACCAAGAGAAGGGAATCATCATAATAGACAAGGAACAATTGTGGATTTCGAAATTTTTGTTTGTGTTTTGGATGCATTGTACATTTTTCACTGTGGATTTTCGTTTGTAATTAGGTTTAGTTTTCACTAACATTGTTAATTATGATGAATATTTACATAAAATTTTTGAATATACAGATGATTTTCAAGTATTACCTTACAAGATACCATTTCCATACTGTGAGGTACACGGAGATCAAGTAGACTGCAATACCCCCGATTCAAAGATGAGTAAAACAAAATTCAGGAAACTTAAGCAACTTTCTTCAGGTCACACAGCTCTGAATTTGCATCTCCGCACTTTGACTTCAAGTCCCTTGATCTTCCTTCTGTATAATGTTATTGCTCATTTGTATTCACTGATCAACTTCTAAAGGTGTGAGTAGTCACAGAAAGCTGGGTGCTAAGAGAAACAAGCCCAGGCTTAGACAGTTTCTTAACACACTGCATGACACATCCTTTTCACTTACACTTGCTGAGGCCCTTTGTGATTTGAAAGCTCTGTTATAACGGGTAATAATTTGAGCTCACTTAGAAAAAAATCTCAAAAAGTTACAGATAAGGAAAGTGATCTCTCCAAGTTTTTCCAGCCACGTTATTCAGTAATAATCTGAATGGCCTTGCATACTCTGCCATGTTGCAACCGGTTTTATTTTGCATCTGACATCTTGATGGGTATGGAAAAGGACTGTTGGTGAGAAAAGCGGCACTGGGAGAACTCAATTCATTAAAATGACAAGATGTTTCCTCTGTCACAGACTCAGCGTCTCAGGCACTAAAATGCAATAGCCCAAAAGTGCCGAGAACAAAGGAAATCCGACTGGTGACTGTAGATTACCTAGCATGGGAACCTCACCAAAATAAATAGAAGTTACTTTCATTGAGGATGAAATAAAATATTTGTTTTGTTTTGGGGCTGTGAAAGATGATATAAAGTCAAGCCCTCTGCCAGCAGAGCTTCAGGAAAAATAGACTGTCAGACACAGTTAATTGATTTCTTTATGGAAGTAGCTGAAAAAAGAGCACACCAGTGAATCTGCTGCAATTTTCTAACATTCTCGACTGGGCTTTCAAGAAGTAGGGATGAGAGACCCGTAGAGCTGAGGGGTTATTCATTTGTGGGGCAGGAATGGAAACCCAGTTAGTGGAACTACTTCTTGTCCTTAACTTTCCATTCCTTGGATCTCTCTGCCCACCACCCTAAGTGTAATGGTTCTTGTAACACCTAACCTATGTATGATATTTGATTAAATCTTGTTAGCAAGGCATTTGGAGTTTTCCAAATGAAAGGCAGTGGAAACGTACAAAACAGTGTTGTGATCCATGTTAATGAGCAGGTTATTGGCCAGCAAAGTGAAGAGGGTCGTAGAAAATGTCACTCAATCTGCATGCAGAGAAGTGACAGAGAAGTTCTCTTGGGGCTCCATGTCCAAGCCAATCTTATTTATTCATAATAGATGCAGTAATACTTTGATATTGTTTTGGGAAAGGTACTTTGAGAGTGTAAAGTGCTTTGCTAGCACTAACGTCTTAAGCCTACCTACTTCCATGGAAAGCGGGGAGGTGTTCACTGTTATTTTCTGAGTTTCACAAATGAAGAAACCGAGGCACCAAGAGCTGCCTTTCCCAATTTCTCACAACTGGGCAATGAGGTCAAAAATACAAATGATAGGAGGAATGGAATTTTTAGCCCATGAAATCATGTTTGGTTTCTAACATTTTTCCACAGGGGCTGTGATTTTTTTTTTTTTTTTTTACAAAGGAGATATATTATATGTGTTTGGGGTAATGAGGTGCATGAAATTCAGCAAAAAGAAACAGTCGTGAATGATCAAGTGATTTGAACCCTGAACAGTGTCAGTCCTGTAGGCACCATGTCATTTTTAGATAAGCCACTTAATATTCCTTTATGTCAATGTGCACTTTCTAAATAATTGGAAAAAACCTTTGTTTTCTCCCTTTGTTGTATCCCAAATAGGAATCAAAGAGTTGTCCCAGTGAAGTGTGAAGCCCAGTCTAAGCTCTTCTTCTGGCCTGTGGGGAAGAACACATTTGTGCCAAATTTCTTTAGGGAAGACACTTCAAAAGGCCATCGTTTCTCTCGGCCTCTAGCACTGTGGGCTGAAAAACCCAGAGATGAGAACAGAGGGGCTGGGACTGCTCCCTCGACACAACCAGGCCAGGATGATGGGCCAGAGGATGCTGCTGTTACTCACAGGTTTCTGCTACCTGGAGTGGATTTGGGCTGCCTTGTCTTTGAGAATTGTTTGATTTTGAGGACAGAAGTGCATGTGTGTCTGTGCACAAGTGTGTGTGCTTGTGTATGCACATATGAGTGCTTATCTCAAATCTACCTTCAGGGCAGGCAGAAAGGCTTGGGTGCTGCCCCCAGAGGATACACCACTGGAGATCCTGTGGGGAGCATGGCCTGTTCTGAGGAATGGCATACGAGTCTGTGAGCCAGAGAGGCATTCTCCTAAAGTGGGGTGAGGCAGTACCTCCACGAGCACTTGGAGAAAAAGTACCATTGAGGGAGAAAGAGCCAGGGCTGAGAAGAGAAGCCAAGAGTGGAAACTGGAACCTCAGGGGCCACTCCCACCCCATGGGGCTGGCATGAAGAATTGAAGGAGTTTATAAGACTGGTTTCCTCCTTCTGGAACATACCTGCTGTAGTGTGAAGGAAGACCCAGGCCTGGCACAGAGCTGCCAGAGAAGCAAACACCGAATGCCCATCCAAGTGACAGCCCAAGGGCAAGGAGATTTGACACCCTGCCTCCTCCTTCCCACCAAAGTACGTAAGGAAGATTCCAAGGGCTGGAGGGAACACACAGCTTATATAACAGAGCAAAGTGAGAGCAGTATCCTGTCATCTTTAACATTACAAGGGTAAATATCAAACACCTACATGCGTCTGAATAAAAATACTCACAGCCTGGGAGGAATGACCCACAAATGGTAAAAAAAAAACAGCAACAACAACAACAAAAAACCACGATGAAATAATAATGGACCTTTTTTTCCTTAAACACAATGTGATAATCTGAACTTAGTAAGATGACTTCCATAAGAAGAAATCGAGAAATCCCAGAGCATCATCTGCTCCCCTTATTTGATACAATCTCCTGCCTTGTATCATTTATGATATTATGTGGACTGCCGTTTTCTCAGCTAAATTCTGAAAGGACAGAACTGTTTTAGCTAATTGTGCACATCTCTGGAAGTATCTCAAGCACACTCTACATAAAGTGGGCCTCAGTGCATATGGGCAACTTGACTGCCTCAAAATTCAGAAAAATACTAGGCTATACTGGTAGGTCTGAGCACAGATGCACCTCTCATGCTTCTTATGTTCATTTACAAAGTGTGACAAAAAATAATGATCCATGTTTGAGAAAAACAATCAAACGTCATCTATTTAAATGAGTGTAGAAATCATAATTATTACTGAATTGGGATAAATAACATCATGTAACGCCTCTTCCCTCCTATAAGCTCCATGCCTACCTACTACACGCTAGATTTCTTTAACCACATGACCTTATTTCAGCAACTACGTAAGATAGATATTATTAATTCCAGTTTAAATATAAGAAAGCTGATGTTGGGCGAATTTAAGTAACTTGCCCAGGGATGGGGGCCTAATGAGTTCAGACTGTCAGCTTGATTCTAGGCTCAAGCACGTTCTTTCCAACAAATATGAGATTATTGCCTCCATCCTGCCACTTTTCTTGAGGGCAATAAAATTAAGCCAATAAAGACTAAATTATTTACTTACATGTCAGAAGGGCTATTACTAAAAAGATGAAGGGTAACACGTGTTGGCCAGTGTGTGGAGAAGAGAGAAGCCTTGCACACGGTTGGTGGGGATGCAAATTAGTACAGCCATTATGGAAAACAATATGACAGTTCTTCAAAAAATTAAAAATAGTCTAAGTAGGCTCTGGTCAAATTAAAAAAAAATAAAAATGGTACTACCATATGATCCTGCAATCCCACTTCTGGGTATACTTCCAAAGAAAATGAAATCAGACTGTCAAAGAGATATCTGCCCTCTCATGTTCATCGTAGCACTGTTGACAATAGCCAAGATAATATGGAAAGAACCTAAGTGTCCCTCAACAGATGAATGGGTGAGGAAAATGTTGTAGATAAATTCAATGAAAACTATTTGACCTTAAAATAAGGAAATCCTGTCATTTGGAGCAACATCAATGAACCTAGAGTACACTACATTAAGTGAAATAAGCCAGGCATAAAAAGACAAGTGCTCTCACTTACATCTGGAATCTAAAACAGCTGAACACACAAAAGAAGGGAGTAAAATGGTGGTTGCCAGTGGTTACCAGGGGGTAAGGAGATGTGGTTTATGAAGATGTTGTTCAAAGGATAGAAAATTTTAGTTGAAGAGAAAGAATATATTCAAGAGATTTATTATACAACGCAGTGACTATAGTTAATAACAATGTTTTGTGTTCTTGAAAATTCCTAAAAGAGTAGATTTTAAGCGTTCTCATCACAAAAAACGATAACTACATGAAGTAATGATATGTCAATTAACTCAATTTAGCCATTTCACAATGTATATATATATTCCAAAACATGTTGTACAAGATAAATATGTACATTTTCATTTGTTAATTAAAAATTTTTAACTTAATTAAAAAAAAGACAGTCAGCTCTCCCTATCTGTGGGTTCTGCATCCGTGAATTCAATCAACTGCACATCAATGTCTTGATTTGATTCTTACACATTGTATGCTTATATCAAAATGTCACATGTACCCCATAAATATGTACAAATACTATGTATCATCAGAAAAGTTTTTAAATAAAAATTGTATCTGTACTGACAAGTACAGACTTTGGTCATTATTTCCTAAGCAATGCAATATCATGACTGTTTACATAGTGTTTACATTGTCTTCGGTATTGTAAGTAATCTGAAGATGATTTTATAAGAAAGACTTGAGCATTCCTGGATTTGGGTATAGGTGGAAGGTCCTGGAACCAATCCCCACGGATGCTGGATACCACTAAATATATTTAGTTATTGGTTATGTTCACTGCTTAGCATTGGTCTCCCTCCATGGGATGAACCACCACCGATTCCAGGCACTTCCTCTGTTCATCTACAACAGTGCCTGGCTCAGACTAGGCACTCAAATAGCCATGTTTTGGACAAAGGCACTCTGCTGCTGTTTCTAGAATTGTCTTCAGCTTTGCAGAATACTCCAGAAGAGTAATCACTCTCCTGAGTCCGTGGAGATCTCATCAATGTATGTGTGTCTTTGTTTTGTTTTTCTATTGATTGTTATGTGAAATCTGCCTTACCCAGGATCACTATCAACTCCCTTTACCGAACCTGCCTCTCTGACTGACTTTTCCTGGTTTTTGAATTCAGTCTTATTCATACAAAACTTTAATCCCATCTTTCTAGAACTTCCTGTCCCCTTTCAACACTTTACTTTTCCTGCCTAGCACTGCTTCCTTTCTGACATATTATGTTGTTTTAAACGATTTGTTGGTTATCTTCAAGGTCAGAGATTTGATCGGTGTGTTTGCCTTTCGTCAATGACTTACGAGAACACTGCCTGGGACGTAGTTTGTGCTCAAAGATTATTTGTTAAGAAGAGCAAAAGGAAAAAAAGTTTTTTGTAAAGATGTTCAGAAGAATATAACCTGCATATAACTCTACAAGTATTTAAGACTTTGGTTTTTTTTCTAAATATTCTTTCTTTTCCATTAAATCTGCCTCCTGAACATGAACATGACTATTTTCCAAGCAACCAGATGTTATGGGCTGTTGCAGATCTGGCGTGCTGGCAAACGAATCACGGATTGAAAAGCCTTCCAGGTCCATAATCACTCGTGACACCCTCCCCACCTGGTGAGGTGTGTAGGTGACAACAGGGCACACATTCACCCACCTCCACAAGTGAGCAGCTCCAGGCCTGGCCCAGTCTGCATAGCTGGGGACTGGCAGGACAAAGATTTCCGGTGTCCTACGGAACCCGTAAGGCAGCCCCCGTGCTCACTCCCAGTTTATAGAAAGGAATCTGAGGTCCAGAAACCATGAAACAACTCGCCTAAGTCCTCCGTTGGTCAGACACAAAAGATATGAGACTCACAGTGTGTCTGACTCTAGAAAATTATCTTCATTGCTTTTCTTAGGTGTTAAACTCCTATCTGTAAGAATGTGAGTGAGTGAATAAAAGAGTGTATGAAGAGGGCTCCCCAATCCTGATTTTGCTACCATCCTCTATGACTCGATTTCTTTTCCTGCCACGCCACCTTGCTCCCTGGCTATTAGCTGAGCATCATCAGTTAAAATGTAAAATGAATACTTCTCCGTTTCAAGAAGACTTCCTTCCTTCCTTCCTTCCTTCCTTCCTTCCTTCCTTCCTTCCCTCCCTCCCTCCCTCCCTCCCTCCTTCCTTCCTTTCTTTTTCTGGGAAATGCTGTGGCTGGCAGTGCAGAGGCAATTAATATACACACATCTTTCCTGCAAGGAAGTGCAAGCTCTGCTGGCCATCCTCAAAACCACGCTCAGCAGTGGTGAAAGGTCCCCTCTGTTACCCTCTTCCACACTGCGCTGTGGAAGCTGAGGCTACCTTTCCGGCTGGGGTTCCTGTCCTGGCAAGAAAGAGGCTTAATGTTGCTTCCAGGAGTGGTTAA
This sequence comes from Piliocolobus tephrosceles, assembly GCF_002776525.5. Lineage (NCBI taxonomy): Eukaryota > Metazoa > Chordata > Mammalia > Primates > Cercopithecidae > Piliocolobus > Piliocolobus tephrosceles. The sequence goes on from NC_045446.1 coordinate 121,820,995, forward strand.
AAGTCAATCAATAGATCCTCTCCGTCGTTTTCCAAGCTGGACTGAATTTAGATTTCATAGTAATTCAATTTTTAACTAGCTTGTAATTCTATTAGCTTCTCCTTTTGTTCAATGTTTCTGTACATTAAGCATCCTAGCAGATTTAAATAATGGCCTATGATGAGTCTAGAACCAAGTTAGATGATACATTTTCCTTCAGGTCAACAATTTCAGTTATTTCTCCAGACCAAGAGCCCCCCAAGTGTAGGCATGCCCCCCAGAGCCTCCTGCCCCTTACTGCACCTTTTCCCTGGGAAAGGGCAGAATGGGTACAAGTCCACGCTTGTTATATGGGATAAGAATGCCTCCATAGGACAGAGCACCCAGTGGGTGCTAGAGAGGTGTGGTACTGGGAATGGGAAAAGATAAGGTAGCAGGGCTTAGGCCAGAGGGGAAAGGAAAGACAAAAGAAGTAAAGAGGAATAAAGCTAACATGAAGAAAGTCATGACAAGTTGTATAAAGAGACATCAAAAATTAACCCAGTGGCTGGGCTGAGCAGTTGGGGACAAAAAAAAAAGGAGAAGGGGTAATATTTATGTTTTTAAAGGTATTGAAAGATAACAGAAAAGAGATGAACAGTAACTAAAACAAACTAAATCAAATAAAAAACATTAGAAAGTAAAGGAGCAAATGAAAGAGGAACTAATTATGTAGTCAAATCATTAGTAAGTTAGTGTTGCATATCTGCTTAAAAATATAAAATATTGCTCTGATATAACAAATTTACCTCTCTTCCACGGCCCTGTCGCGTTCTAAAACTCAGTAGCTGAAGAAATAAATAATTACCCTGTGACACTGGATCAGGTGCCCACCTTCACACCAGCCCAGAGTTAAGTTTCCCGTTATTCCCCATTACGAAGGCTCTGGCCGTTCAGGGTTCGGGTCCCCCCTCCTGAGTCTCTGTCTATATTTAATGACTGCCATCAATTATATACTTCTTTTCTCCCCATGACATTTTGTCAATCATAATTGGGGCAGGTATTTTTGCTATTATTATTATTACCATTATTATTTTCAGTGATAAACTATCAGAGCCTGGCTCAGTTGATAGAAAATCTATCTGAATCTTGGCTGTCAGGATAGCATTGCTGATTATTTTGAAGTAACCTGCAGCAGTGTTGAGAGAAAATAATCATTGAAATGATCCAAAGGAGTAACTAGGGAACAATCTTTTATCTTTCCCTCTCTCCCTCCCTCCGTCCCTCCTCCATCCCTCCCTCCTCCCTTCCTTCCCTTCCCTTCCCTTTCCTTCCGTTCCCTTCCCTTCCCTTCCTTCCTACTTTCCTTCCTATTTTAAAAATTTTCCTGAAGGATAAACTGTATTCTTGGAGATGATACACCTCAACCTCAAGCTACCAGGGAATATGCTGAGAATAACTGGAATTGTTCTTAGGAACTAGCCTCTCCCTGCTGCTGCCTCTGGGGCTTTGGAGGAAACACAGTTGTTACCACTAATCAGAACAGACGGGTAAAACCACCAGTGGATAATAAGCTTCAGTTGGCCAACATGGGACTGCAAGAAACCTTATGAACGAAACCTGAAGGTGGCTCAGTGGACCGCATGGACAGTCTGTTTTTAGGTGAGAAGCCTGGCAGTACAGAGCTCTGGCGAGCAGGAACAGGCAAGAAATCTAAGATTGCTCGTTCAGACAGTGAATCTACATGTAAACAAAGGCTGAGAAATATGGGCTCAGCTCTCACCACAACTAAAAAGGCCTTTATTCATCCATAGATTTCTAACCACCCATCAGAAATGACTTAAGATAAATACCAGCCCAAGTAAATATTTAAAACATAGTCTCAGATCCTAATGAAGTTTTAACATTTTCTAAAAACATAATCTACATAAGTTTTTAAGCATACCAAGTATTTTATTTGAATATACCCAAAGAAAAGGGGATATGCACTTTGAAATCTATGAAACTTAACCATTTTTTAAAAAATGAATAATAATTTGCTTCATGTAAAGTAGAAATTACAATGAACTCATGCTACATTATGAAGATACTATTGAATCCATCTTTCCCTTTTCTAGACTGAAAAGTAAAATAACTTTGCATTTAAACCTTGTCTCTATCACCTTGGACAAGTCACTTCTGAGCCTTAGTTTTCTTTTCTGCAAAATGGGAATAATATCAAAATTGTAAATTGTTATATAAATGACTGATTTATACAACATTATAGGTGCTCAAAATATGGTAGCTTTCATTCATGTACCCATTCATCCACATATCTATCCATCTGCCAATGTATTTACCCATCTTTTTTTTTTTTTTTTTTTTTTTTTTGAGATAGAGTTTCTCTCTTGTTGCCCAGGCTGGAATGCAATGGCATGGTCTCAGCTCACCGCAACCTCTGCCTCCCGGGTTCAAGCGATTATCCTGCCTCAGCCTCCCAAGTAGCTGTGAGTTCAGGCATGCACCACCACGCCTGGCTAATTTTGTATTTCTAGTAGAGATGGGGTTTCTCCATGTTGGTCAGGCTGGTCTCGAACTCATGACCTCAGGTGATCCACCTGCCTCGGCCTCCCAAAGTGCTTGGATTATAGGTTTGAGCCACCACGCCCAGCCTACCCATCTAATATTTATTGAAGGTCTCCTTTCCAGCAGAGGCTGTGCTGGGTGGTGTCTTTTATCAAGATGAGAGTCTGGGTTCCTCTGGTTGTTTTGCTGGAAAGGAGGTTAAGTTAGACTTTCAAGTATCAACAATCACATCGACATATAAACCACATTAGTGCAACCCAGGTGTCAAAAACTAATTGTCAGAGGTTGCACCTAAGAAGGCTGATGGGATCTATTTTAACAAATAGAACTTGGAGAATGATGGACAATTTGAAGTACTTTGCATAATATTCTGTCAATTAAAAAACAATGCAAACCACAAGTTTTGCAGGTCCCGGGCGGGCATTGCTGTCAGGATGCTCACTCCTGTCCCAGTCCAAACTAACTCCAATGCAAGGAAGGAAAAAATTCACACTGGTTTCACAGAAGTCGGGAATCGATAGTTCTTGACAATCACTTCTTCCCTATAAACTTTAAGCCCAGGAGGTTCTCAAGAGGAGACTCAGCACTCACAGAAGGAGGGGCCATTTGAGGGCAGACATAGTGTCTTTCAATGCACAACCTCTGAAGTATCCTAGCAACTCCTGAGAGCAATCCCTTTATAAGCTGAGTTCAGGGCCATCCAGTTCTGTCTCCTTAACACTGTCAGTCAGAGCTACCCAGGAAACAGCATTACTCAGAATTTCACCTTGCAAATAAATAGCTCTCAATGGCCGCCAGAGGCAATGGAATCTCTCAAAGACATTATCTGGAAATAGTCAGTGGACGGCACCTCGAGTCCCATTAATCATCCTCATGCTTACAGTACTTCTTAATGGCTTTTATGGTTTATCCTTTGAACGCCAACAAGGAGTGTGATTTTTCCTGGCTTATTCTATTAAGCAGAAATCAATACCTAACATAAATGTGCCGATGGTAGGGTATTTGGAAAGGCCAAGGATGAGCTAGCACCCCAGTTTGATCTTTCCCTGCCCAGAACGGTGTGTGGAGATTGAAGATTTAAGGAAAAGGTAAACATGCCTGGTGCTTTCTAAGGAACCAGAACACAATGCCATCAGGGAAGGAGTCGCCGTGTGCCACCAGCTGGATCTTCAGGGGTAAAGGATGTGGTTTTTGCTTTTCAAGACAGGTAAGGCTCAGGCGGGGCATGAAACCACAGACAGTTAAAGGAAGCAAAACAAAAAGATGCTTAATTTTCTCCAGGGAGTGACTTTAAACAAGGAAACGTGATTGGCAATGGTTGTCCTTGTGGGGAAAGAAAGCCTGGGCTTTGCCTCAGAATCTCTATCACACGCAAGGGAAGCTGGTTAAGCTGCCCAATCATTTCCCAGTGTGCCAAGAGGCCACAGTCGCCATTTAAAAGTGATATATATCCCACATGGTGAAAAATAGCAGTCATATTCTGCAGAGATGGATGTGCAAAATGTGAGATTCATCTTTTCAACCTGCAGAGGAGGTTTGAACTGTTCAATTCTGAAATTCCCAGTCAGCATTTTTGATGGTAGTCATTGACAGGAATGAAGCTGCACCCCCCAACCCAAAAAAGGAAGCAACATTCACTTGAATAAGGGTAAAAGAAAATGTGAGGTCTGCAGGTAATAGAGAATCAAATCATGGTATCAATAAACTTACTAGTGCAGCACCCAGCACCAAGCACACTGGAGTCTGTCCCTAGCTTTGCTACCGATGAATTGTGGTCACCTGAAGAGTTCATTTGACTTCTCAGTTCTTCATTCTTTGTAGAAAGGAGCGGCAGGGGACTGCTTACTTCATGAACTTGTTCTGACAGTCCTAACAGGTGTGATGTGGACTATCAAAAGCCAGGACCCTCAGATCACAGAGACCCTCTGGAGCATCTCCTAGCTGCAGGTTTCAAGTCCTGTGGGAAGGTGGCTAGAATGGAGATGTGGCCACTTTCTTCATTAGACTCAGGGGAAATCTGTAGTATCTTCACTAGTACACTATGCTATCCTAGACTTTACTCTGTGCCCAGTCAACAAGCTGGGGTCATGCAAAACAGCTTTTCCTCAAACAGATTGAAGAGCTAAAATCAACACTCCAGACTAGAGCCATGTAAATTACTATTAAGTGTAGCCATATGGTCATAGGAACGTTGCCTGGAAGCTTGTTTCTAATTGTTTACATTTTATTTTATTTTTCCTGAGAAATATACATATTGACATTAACTTATTCACCATTTTGGTAAAATAGGTCAGGAGATCAAGACCATCCTGGCTAACGTAGTGAAACCCCATTTCTACTAAAAATACAACAAATTAGCTGGGTGTGGTGGCACATGCCTGTAGTTTCAGCTACTTGGGAGGCTGAGGCAGGAGAATCAGTTGAACCCAGCAGGCAGAGGTCGCAGTGAGCAGAGATCACACCACTGCACTCCAGCCTGAGCGACAGATCAAAACTCCATCTCAGCAACAATGAAAAAATTATATTGGCTGGAGGTAGTTCTCTGATGATGGCTGCTGTGATCGTTACTTTTGTATATCAATTGGATTGGGCCACAGGGTGCTTCGCTATTTGGTTAATTGTGTTCTGTGAGGACACTGTTGCACGAGACTCACTTTTGAATCAGCAGGTTTGGTGATGCAGATTGCCCTCCCTAATGTGGATGAGCCTCATCCTATCTTTCGAAAGCCTGAATGGAACAAAAAGACTGAGTAAGGAATTATTTTCTCTCCCTGCCTGATGGGCTTTGGCTGGGACATCAGTCTTCTGCCTTCAGGCTAAGACTTGGACTGAAACTTACACCAGTGCCTCTCCTGGGTCTCCAGCTTGCCAGCTGATCTTGGAACTTCTTGGCCTCCATAATCATGTCCATTAATTTCTTATGATAAATCTCTCTCTTGTACCTATGTATGTAAATCAATATATGTACAGATAGATATAGTTGTAGAGATACATACATTAACAGAGCCAGTAGATCTCTATTTAGAGAGTATCTATTTATCTATCCATCTAGTCTTTCTATGGAGATATCTCCTATTGGTTTTATTTCTCTAAAATGCCCTAACACAGCTGGCATAGGAAATGTTGACCACGACTTTTAGACCTGGAATATTGAAGCATTCTCTGCAGGTATTATGATGAGGACATCACAGAGCGTGATTAGAATTCAAGGATCTGAGCATTAAGTGCTTCATATTTCATTTTGCATACTCATGTTAAAAAGTGAACTAATCAAAGGCTCAGAGGTGAATTCAGTAGCCCATGCACCAGGCTGAAATCATTAGTTAATACAGATGACAAGAAGTATTAGAATAACATTTTCCAGTTTGTCCTGTTTCACGTGGCTCAGTGGTAGAAGCTTTGTATAAATGAAATGAACGTAAGTAAGCTATTCTCTTTGGAGACAAGTGTCTAAAACAAAGCACCATGGAAATCACTGATTCTGTTTTAATTACTATTTCACATATAGTTACAGAGCGTCTACTATATGACAGCCATTCTAGGCACCTAGATAAGAAAGACATACAAAATACTCTTAGTAAAAGTATGAAAATCATACAGCTGATGCTACAAAGCCCTGGGTGAGCTGAAAGTCAACGAGAAATAGGGTGAACAAATACATGAGCTAAAAGCCACACTGGCCTACCTCATAGTTTTTCAGAAATCAATGAGTTAAAGGTAGTCAAGGAGTTATCAAAACTTCTGTGTGTTTCAAAAATAAGATGAGGTGTTATCAGAATGGAAGAGGCTCAAAGTAGAAATCAGACTTTGCAAGTTATTAGTAGCAGTCCATAAACCAAATTACATTTTGCAAGAAATAAAGTGGGAAAGGTACCGGGAGAGTGAGCGTCTCCTTTCAGAGTGACATTTTTGTGATAAAAATATGATGGGTGAGAATAACAAAGTTTGGTGTGAAGTTCTGCTGCACAGCTATTAAAACTCTCGTGAGGAGAACTATAAAGAAACTCCCAGGCAACAGCTCTCCTCAGCAAGAGCATAATGAATTATCTCTAACACTAGTTCAGCGTTAATAAACAGGTTTCTCTTATGCTTGTATTTGCAATAGTAGTGGGAGATAGTCTAACAGCCTACTTCATACATGAACCATTTTGGGAAAATAAAAAAATACAAACGAAAACATACATTGTACCGTCATACCTTCTTTATGGTGACTGGGGCATTTGCGGTGTTCTGAATTCCATTTCATAGAAAGATAAAGTTACATTTCAGACACCTGCCAATCACATGCTTTCTTCTCTTCAGTGAACCTTCCCCCAGTCCCACAGGTGTAATCGGCTCACTTCCCAGATGCACACTAAGCACCTTCTCTCTCACTTTTCCTTACTTCCTTTACTTCCAAACGTTTTCGCTGATCATTCCATTATATCCCTTCATCTCTGTATTGTTTCCTACCTTCTCTCTTTCAGGTCATGGGCTTTTTCTAATCAATTTGTAAAGCCAGGAAGAACATGAAATTAAATAATTTTTTTAAATAATTTTAAAAATTAAATTATTTTAAATAATTAAAACCTACACACTCACAAACATTTGCCACGCCGACAAACCACCATGGCTCTCTTGACCATCTACAACCTGTCACTAGAATTGCCCCACTCTGTCTGTGCCTATATCTCTTCTGGGTCACAAACTCCACAGGCCGTATCTTTTGATTAATTCAGAATTTTATTTTCCCCTACTATAATACCACAAAGATGCTCAAGGTTCAAAAATGTCTTAGTTCATTATGACAGTAATGGACACATGGGGATTCATATGAATTAAGCAGCAGCTATCTAGATGCTGGAAACAAAACTGGGCACAGTGGCTTGCGTATTCTCACGCTCAGCCCCAGCTAAGGCCATGGAATGTAAAACATTGTTAGGCCATTTAACAAAAAAAACTCAGTTAAAAGGTACAAAATAAAGTGAACACCCAAAAGGAAAAGTGATTTGGGAAATGAACTGGTTAGCACTTACAGTAATTACTAGAGCTTACTACCAAATTACTAACCAAATTACTGGTAGAATGACCATATTATTCTACTCCTTAAAATGACATTGCATACCAATTTCAAGTAATTGTACATAATTTCCTTGACTGAGTCCAGATAGCAATTTGAAACTGAGCCCCGTGCAGGGTCTCCGTATTTCTTCCCATGTCTCTGACTGGAGTTTGATATTGCTTTAACCGGAAGACAAGGCTCCCACCCCCACTTCCATTCCCAGTCCCTTGCCTCTTTTGGCCCGAGTAATAGCACAGTGGAATACACAGCCAAATATCGTGTTTTTACAAGTCTGACCTTACGACTCTGTGGTCACTCACATGACACAGTTTGAAAGTGTCTCAGACAAGTTGCCCACACCACTCTGGGGTCATGACTCCCCCAAATGCCACCATTGATTCTTTAGTTGGGATGAAGCCTGGGAAGTAATTTACTGGATCCACTTCACAGGGATATTTAGGAGAGGATGAGATCTCCAACTACAAAGAAAATTTCCTAAAATGGGGAGAGCGATGGGTGAGGGAATGAAGATCTGTGTCAGATTCGGTTTCCAGAAGCAGATGCGGAATTGGAGTCTGGGGTTCCAGATACTTATTGGAGTGCCACACCTGGGAAGGGAAGAGGAAGGAAGCATGAGCCTCCCGCGATGCAGGCCCCGGGGAAGGGGCAGGAAGCACCAACAGTGCGTCCCCACTGCAGCTGAAGGACCTTCAGGAGGCGCTGAGGAGCCGTGAGGAGGAGCCGTGAGGAGGAGCCGTGAGGCCAGCAGGAGGCTCCCTGCAGTTGGGCAAGGGTCCAGGCAAGGAGGTCTCTCTGCTGCATGGTTAGGCTGGGGGCACTCCCACAAAATGTCTACTCTGCAGTTTTAGGGCCAGGCTTGGTACTAAAGAGTTAGGCAAGATCCCAAATTTAAAAAAATAATAATAATGAAAAAGAAAAAAAGGCTGTCTTCAGAAAACAAAAAATGGCATGACTAACTCCCTCATAAAGGATACATCAGTGATTGCAAAAATGTTGTTGTCTTTTCAAATCAGCCTAAACTGGATTTCCAAATTAGCAGCCCCAACTGTGACTGCGCAGTTGCTTGCATTTGTAGTGCTGAAAAGTTGTGTTCACAGATAAGAGAGAACCATCTAACATAAGGCTACCACATTTCCCCCTTCTCCAAATCTGGGAAATGTGGTTGATTTGCATATTTAGCATACATTTGCATTCTGTGTTCAATAGCCCCTAACTCTAATTATGTAAAATAAGATAAATTAGTACATCTCACTGCCATTGCATTCTAGCCCTGTGGTTAGGGGCTAAGGAGACTTAACCCAACTTTTTCCTTCTCCTTCTGGCTTATTCCCTTCTAGGACAGAAGTCACTTGGTGTTCAGGCTGGGGACATTTCAAGGTAAATCCTTAACTACAGAGGAGGGGGAGGGCAAGAAAAAGAAGCAACCAACGATATCCAGAAATAGAGTTGTACATTTTCTGTTCTAACAAGTAAATTTAAAATGCCAACTTGATCCAAGTTAAACAAAAAACGAACCTTGTATAAGTAAATAGAAGGCAAACCACTTTTAAACAAAACAAAAAGTCTTACAAAATCAAAGCCAGTACATCATCTTTTTGCAACATAAAACTTCCTATCATGCTGGGAATAAACAGGTTTGTAGACGGTGAGTGGTTCTAGAACCATGAAGGAAGACAGCAAGCATCCAGGGGAAGGTCGTCATTGTTCTCCAGTCCATCATTTGTGTCCCATGCTCTCTTACTGAGATTGCTAGGTCATTCTGGAAGTCACTAGAATCACTCATTGATATGCTTTGCCCACAGGGCCTCACTAATCCCGGAACTTCACCCCTTTATCTCACTGGATGTATATTTATGAAGCACCTTCTATGTGTTAGCAAGATTGAAGGTGTAAAGATGAACAAGAACTAGAAACCCAGCTTGCTAGGAAGCCACATGGAAAACTGACTGAGAGTGATTACAATATAACAAGTGCCATAAGAGAGGTGTGTGAAAAACGTGATGAATGCACAGAAAACCAAATGCTTACATCTGCTTGAGAAGGAGTAGAAATGTAAGATTGGATAGGCCATAAGAGGTTTCCAAGAGGAGAAAATATTTTATCCTGCTTAAACTGGAAGAGTAAAAGATTCCGAAGATCAAGAGGTGGGGAAAAGACTTTCGAGGAAGTGGGAATTATGCGTATAAAAGCGTTTGCATTCATGAATTTGAATGCCCAATGAATAAGTCCAAAAATATACAATGTGTTTATGAAAATAAGGAGAAAGGCACTTCAGCCGTGACGGTCGAAAAAGAATTCATGGAGGCAGCGAGGCTTTGCCGGGAACACCAAAATGGTCCGATCCGAGGGGCAAGGTACTCCCAGAAGGAAGAACCTGCACAAACAGATGCATGGCACTGGATCTTATATGCCTCATGCAACACATGAATCTACTGGGTTAACTCAGCCATGAGAAGGCAGCAGTAAAATAGAGACCAAGGTGCCTGAGAAAATACTGTACGCATGCTGGAGGGCATGTAAGCCTACTTTTTTTAAAAAATAAAGGGGCTGAAACAATCACATTAAATAATTACTTTAGGTCAGGCACCATTTAGTGATTCTTTATAGAAAACACAGACAGGTGAATTAGGAACACACCTGCAAGAGAGCACAGGATTAATTAGTCCTGCAGACAAGAAGGCTATTGCAGAAGGCTGTTAGAAAGCAGTAAAATTACCATATTCCAGGTGTGAAGAGATGAAGAGCTCAGCGAGGTTGGTTCCAGTGGGAATAAAAATAAAGCACAGGTATTAAAGGTATTTGGAAGACTGTCTTACGAAACATGATTTTATTTAGGTTAGGATGACATACAGGAATACTGTGAGCGTTTTGAGACTGGGTAAATAGGAGAATGATAAGAACAGGGAAAGCAGGAAGATGAGAGGCAATGGGATGGGGAAGAACATTATTATGTGTCAACTGTATTTCTAGTATTTACCTATCAAGTTTATATTTACCTCATCAATCCTTATAAAAACCCTATAAAATAAAAAATTATTCTTCTACACTAAAAAATTACAAATCAGGGAGATTTGGCAAATTGCCCAAATGCCCAGAGGTAGTAAACTAGAGAGGCAAAACTCAGTCTTGGATATCCTGTACTTCAGTTTCTGTTTAAGCTCTATTCAATATGCCTCACATGTTCCAGTGAGAAACATAATGTGTTTGGACTTAGACACGGTGAGTTTGAGATGATGGTGGAACACTCAAGAAGAAATATCTAGTGAGCAGTCAGACATAATAGGATCATAGATTTATAGAGCTGGAAGGCATCTTAAAAATCATATAATTGTAGAGCCAAAATTCTAAAAAGAGATTATAGCTGGGGTTATCCATTTGGGAAAAATTCACATATTAGAAAATGAATGAAATCACCATATGAGAGAAAATATGCATTAGAAGGTTAACGATTGTCCTTTGGGTATGCCCAACTTTCTGGGGTGGGGAGAAGAAAAGAGCTCACTAACAGGACAGGGCAGGGGCTTCCTGAAAAGGGGAAGAGATGGTGAGGTGCCTCCCACGTCTGGAAGGCAGATTGAGGAGCAGGTATCAAAAATGTTGAATGGCTCCAATAAGTCAGAAAAAATGAGACAACTGTCTGTGGTGGATAGAAGTGTGTTGGTTGCCGTAGAGAGAACCTGTCAAAAAAATAAGGAAAATAATATAAAAAGACAAATACCAGAGGTAAGAAAGATTGCTTGGGGTTTCTTTGTTTGACTAGATCTTAGAAAATAAAACACAACTCATCGGGAGACATGTAAAGTGGGAATTCTGTGAATATATAGCTTGGTTATAGTTTGCTGTGGTTTAAAGAGAGAACATCACAAGTTACAAAACAGCATAGGCTTTTGGTTTACTGAGATGAAAACTGTTGACAGCTAGTGTAATTCAGAACAATCTTTAGAGTTTTGTGCAAGCTTTCGTTAGTGGCTACAATCAAGGGTCTCTTGATACGTGCCACACAAATAATAGTAACAGTAAGTTAGGAACATTACCAAATTGTTTTTACTAAAATATGTAAGTGGTTTTACCCAAGGAAGCTATTTCACAGAACTGAAAAGTGATTGCTCAGATTTGTGACACATCATTTAAAAAACTATGGTTTCCCATAGGAGACTGTTGCCAAAAATAAAAGATTTAGTTACATAAAGGTGCACCTGACTGAGTATTGGTGAAAGGAGAGGAATCAGAGCTGAGTCCAAGCTGCGCAGCTCTGGCTGACATTGATTATGTGCAGTGGACAGCATCTACCTGGATCACGTGCTGTGCCTTCTCCTCCACTCCCTCTTCCACCGTAACAATTAACTCACCGATGAGCCATGAATGCACCCCACCACCAAACGCCAGGTATCTTCATATAAGCCACGGCATAAGACCTCTTCATAAATGGACTGTGTCATTCTCTGCAGAACAGAATGGTGGATGCCACTTGCAAGCAATGTCTAAAATCCGGGGAACTAATAAGCTTTGCATTTCTATGGGCTGCAAAACACAATATGGGTCCTTACTAGAAAAGAGCTAGCGTGTTCAGTCATCTAAAACCACATCTTGCTAATCACCATTCTCTTTGGGTGACTGAGTTAATTTCTGCCCGTGGATAAACATGCTGTTTATACTACTTTAGTTGGAGGTCAAGAGACACAGAAAGAAAACACAATTCATTCCCCAATAATATCACCTAGTTTACACGACACCATAGTTTGTATTATTAATATTTTGTGAATGACACCTGGGACTGAGCTACACAGAAAATGAAGTTGGTATGTGGGATAAAAGGGCTTTCTCAAATATTAAAAAATAATTTTTATTGTCTTTGTACTACAGTTGAAAATACACAATTTCAGCTGTCACCTGCAATAACGAATTTTTTTCTCTTTGGAGGTAGCATATAAAATATTCATCGTCTTGGAAGCATTAATTTCAAAATAGAACAAACTCATGGTAGAAAATCAAACAGTAGGGAAAGCAGTAACAAGAAAACTAAATTTCTCTTGGCATGTAACAGTTCCCCTCCCTAAGTCCGCATTCCCCCATCCAGTTAACCACTTCATCCTTTCTTTTGTATCCTTTCAGAAATATCTTGTATAGATACAAGTCCCACAAGAGAGAAACACACACACACAAACACACAATTTCCTTTGCCTTCATTATGCAAACACAATTATAGTACACATACTTTTCAGCTAACTTTTTTCACATTGCCATGTGCCTTTACCGTCTTTCCATAATAAGTGTAGGGCTACCACATTCCTATAAGGGCTACAAAGTATTCCATTGTATGGATTAGCATAATTTACATAACTAGTCCCATATCAATAAGGCTTTCAAAATTTACTTACTATAAAACTATTTTTATTATTTGTAAGCACGTATTATTTCTATTTTATTTTTTATTATAAACATTTATTACTGTCTAATTATCAGTCATTAAATAACAAGCCTCATGACCCTTAGGAACTTGAACAACACGCATGCTACTGTGGGCATGGACTCTGTGGGTCTGGAATTTGGCCTGGGTGGGGGCGGCTTGCCCCTGTTCTATGATGCCTGGGGCCTCAGCTGGGAAGTCTCAAATGACTGGGGATGACAGGGCTTGCCGTGTCCATAATGGCTTCTTCTTTCCTTTTCTGACACCTTGGCAGGGACAGTGGGGGCCTCTCCAGCATGTGGTCTCTGGGTAATCAGACTTTTCAGGCAGGTGACTCCTCCAGGGCCTGCCCAAGCCAGCTGAGCCAAAGCTGCATGGCCTTTTCTTGACTCAGCCTGAGTCAGGCAGAGTCACTTCTGCCACATTCCATTGGTTATGAGCAAGTCATAGGGCCATACCAGCTTCAGGAAAAGGGGGTCTGGACTCCTCCCTGTGCTGAGGGAGTCGCAGCCAGAGGGTAGAAGACCAGAGAGCATATGAGATGAGATGTCCCTGCAGCATCTTTGGAAATGAAAACTGCCACAACTGTTTTAAAAGCCAGTATCCCTGCCTCTGTCCTCTCATCTTGAGTGTTTCTTGACTTCTCACACATACGTCCCAGAACGCTGTCGTGCCCTGCTCGGAGAATGCCAAGGGCTCACTACAGTGGAAAGAGCACCAGCTCCACAGAGAGCACACTGGATTCAAGCCACGGAGCATCTCAGAGCCCCAGTTTCATCATTAAAAGGAGTGGATTATACTAAATTAGGTCCAAGGCTCTGCTCACTTACAGAATTTTATCATTCTAAGACCCTACCTGTACACAGTCATGTACCATATAACAACATTTAAGTTACTGACAGACCGCAAATACAACGGTGGTCTCATAGGACTATAATGCCATATTTTTACTGTACCTCATCTATGTTTAGATACACAAATACTCCTGTGTTACAACTGCCTACAGCACTCAGTACAGTAACACGAGCCTAGGAACAGTCGGCTCCTCCATGGAGCCTAGGTGTGTAGTAGGCTATATGCCATCTAGGTTTGTATAACTACACTCTATGGTGTTCACACACAACCACATAGCCTAACAAAGCATTTCTCAGAATGTGTCCTGGCGTCAAACAGCATAGGAGTGTATCTCATCTTCCAACTCCTTGTTCTGAAAAGGAGAAAGAAAAAGTCAAATGGATTGAAGGCATTCCCAGCTTTCCAAGCCGTTTTGCACTCACCCCGAAGACAGGGCATGACCGAGTACAGTGAACAGCAATGAACAATCGCACAGCCTGAGTGTGACTCCAGCCCGGCCAACAGTGCAATAGACACGTTTCTGAACTTAGGAATGAGGATGATGATACCTATTTGGGAGTATCTAAACAAGAAAATAGGGGTACTAAAATTTCGTTTTATAGAGCAATCATTCTTTGCTTCCTTTTGAGAGCAAGGGATTGAGATATGAGAGAAACAGGTAGGACTGATATAATCAGAAATGGTGTAAGAAAGTGTCACAAACATAAGGAATCACTAGCTTCACGGCTCCCTGTCCATACTGCGGCACCTGTCCATACTGCGGCACCAAACATAGGCTCCCTGTCCATACTGTGGCACCTCTGCCAGATCTTCTACTACGCTTAGCTTTCTATCTTACTCTGCCTAAGCTGCGCCATGTGAAATATATTTCCTATCCCAGAGAGAATTTCTCTCAGGGATTTATACTTAGCATTTGGAAAGTTGAGGCCAGGCCAGGGGCTGGTCTCATGACTGCCTAGGTTTTGTTGCTTCTAAGACCAGCATGGAATGTCCTGTTTCCATTTACAGTAGGATTGGGGAGAGGCTTGGAGGGGCAGGCAGCCTTTGGATGAGAGTGCATAAGAGAAATTACTGGCAAAGAGTGAAGGGTGAATAAAGAGAAGAGGAGAGGTACAAGGAAAAGCAGGGTGTAGGAGCTGATGTGTCTGGATGTAGACAGCCTGGTTTAACGTTCAGTTCCCTTTCTGTCACTAAGATGACCAAGATCTGGGTGGGACATCTCACCCCATACCACAAGGCACATGGGCCCGACTAGGGTCCTTTGGGACAGACAGGAAGCATTCCAGGCTGCATGGCCTAGAATTTATTATTTAGGTCAGACAGACTGGAATGGATAACTTTCTCTAGAGATCAGAGGCTGTGCGCCGTCTCTGATGTGTGACAAATTGAAGGAAGCACAGCCATGCCTTCAGCATGCTCGGTGAGGGATGCACAGGGAGAAGGAACGCGAAGGAGCCTGCGCCTGCCTTACTTTCCATTTGTTTCAGTTTCTCCCCCCACCCATCTGCTGTCCTTGCAAAGCAGGAAAAGGGAAAGGAAATGTCATTTCTCTGGAGATGTAACAAAAGGTTATTTGCTTCGGAAAAAGGCTCTGTCTTAAATAAATGAAAGTTGTCTGTATTGTTCGTTTGTTTATTTGGCTTTTTTTTTTTTTTTTTTTTTTTTTGGCTCTTTCTCAGTCACCCCATAAATCACTGAAAATCACCTTACCATTCCCTGAATTTGTAGGAATCTCTTGCTGCTGTGTAAAGGCATAAGAATGGACCAAGGCAAACATCTCTAATGTCTTCTTTCAAAACCAAAATGCATTTTAATAATTTAAAGTCACTGCTCTTTCAGTCACTTGATAAATTATTCACAAATGTTACAACAAAAAGAAAAAAAGAAAAAATCTGTTCCCTTTACAAGTTCTGGAACATTAAATCATGTCAGAGTAGATGAAAAGGACAAATCAGCCCTAAACTCTTAGAAATCATGCATTTTACTTCTTTATCTGCGAGCAGTGCCACAGTTTACAGGGCACTTGGCAGATGATGTTTTAGGACTTATGTCCAGGTACACTGAGAGAATGCCACTGTAGGAATGAAAGAAGGTGGCTTTTGGGCAGTGTATAGAGAACATCTAGCTGTTTGCCTCAGGACTGCAACTTTAAGTGATATTTTAAAGAGATCTCAAGGACAGACAAAGAAAGCCGATTTGCTTAAGGTAACTCTAGTTAATTATGGGCAAGGGAGGAATTTGGAATAATGGTGGCTCCTGCTGTTATTATGTTCAAACACCCCTTACATCCTCCTACCAAGCATGGGCAAGTGCTACGAACTTGCCTTCTGTTCAATTGTCCATGGGGCATAACATTCTGGAGCTTAGCAAGCAGGTGCTTCTGACGTCATGGGGTGGAGAACCTTGCCTAGAAAAGACTTTTAAATTTGCATCCACAATGATAATAATGCCCCACCCACATAGTCGAGTTGTAGCTGAAGATCTTGGAATATTGACAAGCATCTCTCATCTCATTAGAAAAACATACTCACTGAAAGGTCAAAGTGATTGATAATGAAGGGCCAACTGGGCAGAACTATTAGGTTTTACTTCCTGATATTTCCTACCAGAGACGTCTCCCTCTTACAGCCAGTGCCCAGGGCCTAAATACATTTAATAGATTTTGTCATCAGTATTTTTGTCTTCCAACTCCATGCTTTATTTTAGTTCTGGATCTAACAAAGGTAGCAGCATTGTAGAAGAACTTATTAGGATGTCATACTTCAATTAGGATAGGGATGAGGTTTGTCTGAATAAATACTGCCCATGCCATTCTAACACAGTGCTGGCATATAGGAGATGTCAATAAACGCTTGCTTCCTGAATGAAAAAGCGAACAGAAATTGCAGAAATACGTCAAAGTCTAATTTATTATGTGTGTAACAGAAGCATAGACACCGTTAGCTATGCACCATTTTAATTGGCAGAAATGGGCTATTAGTATTTTTAATTCGAGCGTTGCAAAAGCTAAAATAATTTCATATTTTAGGAAAGAGATTCTGGATGAGGCTTCCATCATCATTCACAAGGCAACTTTTAATCTTTGTGGGGCTTTTGTAATTTTTTTCTACTTGCTATGCCTTCTTCCTTTTATAACCTAAATTTATCTTTAATGCTCCTGAGATGTCTATTTTCAGGGAATTCTGATGTCAAGGGTGTTCTTGGAAGCATCTGAGTGTTAGCTAAAATATCTTCTCTTCCACTTCAAAGAAGTCCTATAGTGCTAGAACCATCTTCACTGACAATATCTTTCTTCACCCTCCAAATATCACTGCTCAGCCGCTGGGGGAGTCAAGTTAAAAAAGAGCCAAGCTATGAAAAATCCATTGTTCTTTAATTTTACTTCAGCAAGATAGATGCAGACATCCACACCAGTATTTGGAGACTGGAGAAGTGAAGAAGCAGGAGAGAAAAATCATTGAGTTTCTAGAGTATGCCCTTTATTTAGACATGCAACTTTTACACAGAAGAATTTAAGGGAGGTTGCAAAGATACATACAAAAGAGCAAGACAAAATAAAGATAAGAAAGAAAAATGACCCTACGATAAGAAATACAAGAACCAAAGTAAGAGCTTGATGGTCTCAACAAAGCACGAACACTCTTTACATCTCCCCTCTCTACTGTGAGGTATGCCGACATCATCGTACCTTGTTTGTGTCCACTTGGTAGTAGCATGTAATTTACAAGCCACATCCAAAGTGATTTACCTTAAGAGAAATCAGCATATACAATTTAGAACTCTTATAAAATTAGGTAAGGTAGTTCTAGGTGATTGTTGGTAACTTTTTTGGAAGTCTATATTACAAAAATTGTTTCAGGTAAGTTTCCCAAAAGTGTCTGGCTATCTTGGTTCAAGTGTCAACTTCATTGATAATTATTTTTAGATCTTGGGCACACGACAATTGTTGCTGTTCCTCTCCTACCAGACCCGAGTCATCCATCGGCTCAGGAAGATTTTTTGAGACATCATAGCAAAAGTAGTCATTTTTCCTCCCTTTTCAACCTTTCTTGCCCATGACTCTGTATTATTTTTCTTAAAATACTTACCAATATTTAAAAATTGAGTTTGCTTATGTGCAAATAAACAAACCAGAATATAAACTGGAATATTTAAAATTGAGTTTGCTTATATGCAAATAAACAAACTAGATATGAACTGGAATATATAAATATATTTGGAATATATAAGGGTATATGCCAGTTTATATAAACCAGAATAGAAACTAGAATATCAACTCCATGAGAGCAAGACGTTTCTCTCTCTTGTTCTCTCTTGGGCCTCCAGTGCCTAGAACATGGCCTGGCACACAGCAAGTGCTCAGTGAAAGTTTGCTGAGTTAATGACCAAATGAATGAATGAATAAATCTTTGGGGTAATATCTTGTCACCTCTAATTTTATGGGTAAAATAGCTGCATGAAAGAAATTCTCTTAATGTCCAGACTTTTCAATTTCCATGTTCCCTGCAAACATCCTCTCTTCATCCCGCCATCCTCTCCCGCCCCCACCCCTGCTGCCATGAATGGTGTGCCCTCCTGTCTGAGGGTTCCCCTATCCCTGGGCTCTGTTCCCACCCTTGCTTCTCCTCAAGGACCCACTCCATGGATTTCCAGCTCCACTTCCTCTGGCTCTTTTCCAACAGTGTTTAAGAATATTAAGTCGATGCAAAGCTACAATATTAAAGAATGAATATTTAAGGCCTTCTCCTCCATCGCTTTTAAAAGACAAGAGCTTTTGTCCCAATGTCATCACCTAGAAAGGTCTATGACTGCGTTGAGTAGCAATGAGCCTGGAGAGCTGGAGAGGCTGGAAATAACTAAATTTACAGTGAAAAGGCAGAATTCTCCCCTAGAAGATTAGAATAGATCCTAAAGGTATATCCAGGAGACAGAATAATCAAGAGCTCATTTTAACTTGGTTTACAAGAGAGTGTGGGCTGGTTAAGAAAAGGAGAGCTGTTTGGAGTGGGGGATGGAAGAAGTGGGGGATGGAAGAGGTGGGGGATGGAAGAAGTGGGGGATGGAGGAAGCGCATGTAAAATAGGGAGAGAAATACAGAGAAAAAATAATTTTGACATACATCGATGTGCGTTGTAGAGAGGCCCTTCCTGGCTTTCAAAAGTAAAGCATTGTTTCCAATAATATGTGTGACTGTTGTTGCAATACTGTTATTTATTGAGTGGAATATAACGCAGAGCAGGAAGCTAAAAGCAAGAAAGCCGAGTTTTATCTGGATTACGCTCAGATTTTGGCATTCTTGAAAAGCAAAACAAAACAAAGGCCCTTCCTATAGCTAATTTCATGTACCACTCTCCTTTTCACAACTTCTGTTATATAAAGGTTGTCCCCACTCACTGTTTATAATTCCTTCCTTCTCACTCACATGTCACCCCTCTGCCATCAACCTTCTACCCCCATTAATCCCCTTTTTGAAACCATCAATCATCTTGACTAACTACAATGGATGCTTTTAGACCATTTGTTGTCACAGAACTGAACCATTTGGCTGTTCACTTGGACAGGAGCTATAAAAACTCGAGGCCTAAGGTTGCAGTGAGCTGAGATCATGCCACTGCACTCCAGCGTGGGGGATAGAGCAAGACTCCGTCTCAAAACAAAACAAAAAAACCTCCAGGCGTAATCTTTCCAGCATGGCTAAGCCATCATCCTCAGGAAATACAGATGCTTGACCATGGCTGTGAGAAGTGCAGTTACCCTCCACCCCTGCCCGTGCAGCCCTATTTGCTGCTGCTGGGCACTCACCTAGCCCATTACCCATACTTTTGTTTGGTTCCCTGGGATCATCAAGCTGTGTGTGTGGCCTCCTTGTAGTTAGTTTCTCCATCTAGTCTGGAGGTGAGAAAAAAGTCCGCTCCACAACACCTTCCCTGGGTCCCTGGGAGGGGTGCAATTCAGAGACCATCAGGATCTCTCTGAGAAAGAAGCCACTAACATCTTTCTAATATCAAACTCTCTCTTTGCCAGCCTCTTATGAAGGCTAAAGGTGAGCAAATAGCAACATCGTAAAATCTGTTTTAGTCAACTCCTTTGCAGGTATTGCCAGTGGTCTGGCACCTCGCTTTGCAATATGGTAATAGCTCCCATTGTGTTGAAGCTTCAGTCAAAATATAGAAAGAGTTTCACAGTAAACCACAGTTTCCAAAGATGGTAGGCTGTAACTTTTGTCTCCTGGCTTCCAATAGCCAAGGCGGAGTTACAGGCTGTCTTTACACACTTATCAAAGTACTGCATACTTGTTTCTTGGTCTGGTTGTCTACATTAAACTGAAAACTTCTAGAAGCTGAAGATGCATCTTTACATCACAGACACACACACACACACACATGCACACACACCACACCACAATTTACTCCACTGCTCTTCTTCCTTCCATCATGCTTCTGGTCTTTTCTTCTCTAAATAACCAGATTTCTTGTAAGAATTATAATGTTTGCCATCTCTAGTTTTTTACCTCCCATTCAGTCTACTCATTTAAGTCTGGTCTCATCCTTGCCTGAAATACTTTTCATTAATGTCATCAATCATCTTGTTACACTAGGTCTTTTATCAGTCATTATACTTGACTTACCAGCCAGCATTTGGTTCCTTGGACTATTTCCTCCTTCTTGAAATAGTATTTCTTGAGCTTCTTGTATTTAAAAACAGCCTTGTTCTCCTGCTAACTTTCTGGCTGATTCTTATGTTTCATTCATTCAAGCTAAAGCCACCAAGTATTAGAAATCTCCAAGACTCTGTCCAAGGCACTCTCTTCTCAATTTCTTCTTTATCCTCCATGGAGCTAATCCACACCCATGACTGCAGAAGCCCACACCACTTAAGAGCCCAAGCTCTTCTGAGCAGCAGACCTTGTGATGGTTAATTTTAGGTATCCACCTACCGGATTAAGGAGTACCTGCTGGTAAGCATTATATTGGGATGTGTCTGTGAGGGAGTTTCCAGAGGAGATTGGCATGTGAGTCTGAGTGGACCAAGTGGAGAAGATCCACCCTCAGTGTGCTTCACCACCATCTCATAGGCTGGGGGCCCAGACAGAAAAAAACAGGGAAGGCAAATTGGTTTCTTTCCTGGAGCTCGGATACACTCTTATCCTGCCTTGGATGGAAGTGGGGGATGGAAGAAGTGGGGGATGGAAGAAAGGCAGAACTCCAGGCTCGCTGGCCTTTGGACTCTAGGACTTACACCAGCAACCCCCACTCTTACCCCAGGTTTTCAGGCCCTGGAACTTGGACTGAGCAACACTACAGGCATTCCAGGGTCCCCAGCACGTAGACGGCTGTCACGGGACTTCTCAGCCTCAATAATCAGGTGAGTCGATCCCCCTAATAAATCCCCTCACGTATATCTATGTATCTATAAATAGCTTGTTGGTTCTGTCTCTCTGAAGAACACTGACTAGTGAAGCTTTTAGTATCAACAGTGGTTCTAGAGGTTTTCATAATTGATTTGGGGTTTCTAGAATTGGCTATCGAATCTACTTAGATCTAAAAATGCCAAGGACTCTACTTCTAACAGTATGGACAGCACTGAACTCTCTAGTGCAAACTGCTCCTAGAGATAAACAAAATAGGTACATTTGGTACTTTTAACTCACCACTTAAAAGAGACAAGAAACTTCGTGACTTCTATATATGATACCTTTAACATCTGTGTAAAACCAAGGAATATAATGACTTTGGTTGGTTGCTCCTAATGTCAGTGGACAAAGGGATGAAAGAAAAGAATGAGTTCAGGTATTCCATTTCCTGCTCCAGCTCTACGTAAATAGCCGAAGAGCTTCTAAGTGTGCCCTGAGTCTGAATCTCCTCCCCTGTAGCCACAGGTCTGGGATTGCTGAAAATCAGACAACAGCGCTTATCATATGACTGACTGAATCACAGCAAAAGCAGAACTCTCAGCTCCGCAGGTGTCTATGGTTAAAGTGAGGGCATTGGTTGAGACAGAATGGGATCTGTAAGTTGAGATGGGGATGTGTGGGAGGGCTCTGATGAGGCTGGGGACACTGAGCTCTGAAATTCTGATGAGTGTTGTTTGCCAGCAGAAATGGTTCCCACCCACAATAGTATAGGGTTTCCCACCTCTGTCTGAAGGAGTTAACCCTGCAGTGCCCAAGAAAATGGTAACAGCCTCCATGAGGCAGTTGCCAAGCAAGACAAAGCTGAGTCTCCTCAGAATCCACTCCCACTGCCCCTCTTTGTTTCTGAATCTGTAACTAGACTTGAGTCCCAGCAGGCACCTAGAGGTGAGGTTCAAAGTGTGATTCAGGAGGAGGTGTGCCATGTTCCAAAAGAGTAACTTCAGTTTTCCAATTTATACAAGCAGAAGTCTGGGGAACACTTGTGGGAATGCACACTGAGAGTGTGGGAAAATGGTGGAAGAAATATAAAGTTGAATCGGCCCAAATTTACTTATATGGACCCTCAGAGCAGAGGTCCTCAATTTAACTTTGCAGCACAGGGAATGAATTTGTTTGATTGGTTGGTGAAACATGGATCAAAAACCATGACCCACTGTGAGTGAGCTGGAGATGCCTGATCTCCCTTGGGCTAACACAGAGGAAGGGATTCAAAGGCCTAGGGAGATTGGAAAGCTATAGTGGATTTGTCACTTAAACCCTACTCAGCCACACCAGGAGGGTCCAGAAGACAGACCTTTCATCAATACTTTGAACAACGGATTTGTGAGGGGAGCCCCAGCATCCCTGAAGAGCTCTGTGATTGCTCTTCTCTGTAGACCAGATCTTACCATGGGAACTGCTGTTATGCAGTTGGAAAACTTAAATTCAATGGGAGTAACTGGATCCCAAGGTGGTGGGGACCAAGTGATGGCACTCAACCAAGTGTCAAAGACAAGTTGAATGCAGTTTACAAAATGGTACCTGGGATGCAGCTATTAAACTGGTAAATACCTTTTTCTCCATTTGTGTTCATAAGGCCCACCTGAGGCTCTTTGCCTTCAGCTGGCAAGGCCAGCGATATACCCTCACTGTCTTACATCAGAAATATATCAACTCACCAGCTTTATGTCATAACCCAGTTTGTAGGAATCTTGATTGCCTTTCCCTTCCATAAGATATCAGACTGTTCCATTGATAACCTTTTGCTGATCAGATCTCATGATCAAGAAGTAGCAACTACTGTGGACTTATTGGTAAGGCATTTGCATATCAGAGCATGGGAGATAATCCAATTAAAATTCAAGTGCCTTTTACCTTGGTGAAATTTCTAAAGGTCCAGTAGTGTGGGGCATGTCAAGATATTCCTTCTAAGATGAAGGATATATTGTGTATCTGGCTCCTCCTACAACCAAGAAAGAGATACAATGCCTAGTGGGCCTATTTGAATTTTGGAGGCAATAACACATTCCTCACTTGGGTGTGTTACCCTGGCCCATTTGTTGAGTGTCCCAAAAGACTACTAGTTTTGAGTGGGGTCCAGAACAGAAGGGCTCTACAGCAAGTCCCAGCTGCCATGCAAGCTGCTCTTCCTCTTGGGCCATATGACCCAGCAGATCCAACGATACCCAAGATGTCAGTGGCAGATAGGGATGCTGTTTGGAGCTGTTGGTGGGGCGTTATAGAAGAATCACAGCAGAAGTTCTTAGGATTTTGGAGCAAGGCCCTGCCATCATCTGTAGATAAGTACTCTTTTGAGAGAGCTCTTGGTCAGCTACTGGGCCTTAACAGAAACTGAACGCTTGACCGTGGGCCACCAATTACCATGTGACTTGAGCTGCCCATCATGAACTGGGTGTCATCTGACCTACCAAGCCAGGAAGGCCATGCATAGCAGCAGTTCCTCATCAAATAATGGACCAGCACAGGCCCTGGAGGTACAAATAAGTTACATGAAGAAATGGCCCAAATATCCTTGGTGTCTACTCCTATCACACTGCCTTCTCTCCCACCACCTGCACCTATGGCCTTATGGGGAGTCCCCATGATCAGCCAACAGAGGAAGAGAAGACTCGGGCTTTGTGGACAAATGGTTCTGTATGATACAGCTAAAAGTGGACAGCTGCAGCACATCAGCCCCTTTCTGGAACATCTTTTAATGACAGTGGTAAAGGAAAATCTCAAGGAGCAGAATTTAGGGCAGTGCACCTGGTTGTGCACTTTGCTTAGAGGAAAAATGGCCAGATAAGTGATTAGGTACTGATTCACAGGCTGGATGGTCAGGGACTTGAAAGGAACATGATTAGAAAATTGGTGGCAAAAACACTGAGTGAATAGATATGTGGATAGATCTCTCTGAGTCGGCAAAGGATGTGAAGATATTTGTTTCTCATGTAAATGCTCACCCAAGGACGACCTCCACAGAGGAGTATGTTCACATTCAGGAGGGTAGGATGACCCGTTCTGTGAATACCAATCAATCTCTTTTCCCGGGCATCCCTGTCATTGCCCAGGGGGCTCAGGAACAAAGTGGCTATATGGTGGTGGAGATGAAGATTGTGCACGGGTTCAGCAGCATGGCTTCTACTTCCCAAGACTAAGCTAGCTACAACCACCACTGAGTGCTCAGTCTGCCAGTTGCAGAGACCAACACTGAACTCCTGACATGACATCATTCCCCAGGGCAATTGGCCAGCTATGTGGTGGCAGGTTGATTACATTGGATGGCTTCCATCATAGAAAAGACAGCATTTTGTCCTTTCTGGAATAGACACTTCCTCTGGATATGGGTTTGCCTTCCCTCCACGCAGTGCTTCTGCCAATATTACCATCTGTGGACTCACAAAATGCCATATCCACTCTCATGGTATTCCACACAGTGTATCTACTAAGGAACTCATCTCACAGCCAAAGAAGTGCAGCAATGGGCCCAAGTTCATGGGATCCACTAGTCTTACCCTGCGTCCCACCATTCTGAAGCAACAAGCTTGATAGAACAGTAAAATGGCCTTTTGAAGTTGCAGTTAGAGGACCAGCTAACGTTGCAGGACCGGGCAAGGTTTTCCAGAAGGCTGTGTGTGCTTGGAATCAGCATCCAATATATGATCCTGTATTTCCCATGGCCAGGACACATGGAGTCAGGAATCACAGAGTGGGAGCGTCACCACTCACCAATACCCTTAGTAACCCACTGGCAAAGCTTTTGCTTTCTTTTCCCATGACTTTATGTGCTGCTGAACCTAGAGGTCTTAGTTCCAGAGAGAGGGATGTTTCCATCAGGAGACACAACAATGATTCCATTGAACTGGAAGTTTAGACAGCCCCGCCACCCCCCACCTCCAGCCACTTTGGAGGCCTCATGCTTCCGAGTCAACTGGCTATATTATGGTGCTGACTGGGTAACTCATCCAGACTAGGAAGGGGAAACTGGATTACTACTCCACTGGATGTAAGGAAGAGTATGCCTGGAATACAGGAGATCCCTTAGGGTGTCTATTAATATTACCATGCCCCACAATCAAGGTCAATGGGAAACCACCACAACACAATCCAGGGAGGACTACGAATGACCCAGATTCCTCAGGAATAAAGGTTCAGGTCACCCCACCAGATAATGAACCATGACCAGCTGAGCTGTTTGCTGCAGGTAAATTATACAGAACGGGTAGTGGAAGGCAGTTATAAATACCAGCTATGGCCAGGTGACTAGTTACAGAAACAAGGACAGTAATCGTCATGAGTATTTTCTTCCTATCTTGTTAAGGATATGTTTTGGTGTACATATTACACATGTTATGCTTATGTTAAGCAAGTATCTTTGGTTTTGCTCCTCTCTTACCCCTTTATTATGTATAATAAGATTTTTTGACTTTATATCAGTATTTATGTGTTGTTAATTTTACATCATAGTGTTTCAGTTATCATCCAAAGACTTTATCTTCTCTTCTAGGGAAGAGATTAGCGCATTTTCCGTTGTATGCAGATAGTTTCACCATGTTAGGTGGAACTATTTTCTTGTTATTGTCTGCAATTGGAGGTTAAGTTTGGTTTAAAGGAAGCATAGAGGTGCCAAGTTGACAAAAGGTGGACCTGTGATGATTAACTTTAGGTGTCAGTTTGACTGGATTAAGGAACACCTGGAGAGTTGGTAAAGCATGATTTTGGTGTGTGTCTGTGGGGGGTTTCCAGAGGAGACTGGCATATGAGTCTACGTGGATTCAGTGGGGAAGATCTGCCCTCACTGTATGTGGGCACCATCCCATAGGCTGGGACCTGGACAGAACGAAAAAGAGACGAGGCGAATAGGCTCCTTCTCTGGAGCTCGGACACACTCTTCTCCCGCCCTTGGCCAGCAGAACTCCAGGCTCTCTCGCCTGTGGACTCCAGGACTTAGCCCAGCAACCCCTACTCCCACCTCAGGTTCTCAGGCCCTGGAACTTAACACTACTGGCGTTCCAGGGTCCCCATATGTGGATGGCTGTCATGGGACTTCTCAGATTCCATAATCAGGTGAGCCAATTCCCCTAATAAATCTCCTCCCATTGATTTTTATGTCTCTGGAGAACCCTGAGTAATACAGACCTATATACCTTGCATTCTTTTTAACAGCTCTTAACTGCAAAGCAATTCAAAGTAGCCACGTCCACAGCAAGCTCATAATGAACTTATTATAGGTTCATAATAGGGTCTTATTTCTGTACTTTCTATTTCAATGTCCCACCAGCCATTCAATCAGGCCAGTCAAAGAATGGGGTGTCATCCTTGATATGACTCTGATTTCTCTGATATTCAGACTCTTCTTCCGCTGATATGCAGTCTATCACCAAGTCTCAATGATTAAGGGTTCTTTCAAATCTGTGTGCATTTCTCCATTTCCATCCATCACTGTAGCCTAAGCCACCATCCTCTCTCAACTCTTGCCTTGCATCCCAAACGGTCTCCAGGTGCACTCAGGCCCAATCATAAGCATTTCTCCCCATTGCAGCCAAAATTATATTTAAACAAACAAACAAAACATTTTTCAGGTCATCATTTTCCCCTCAGCCCAGCCTCACTCATATCTTCTATTCTTTTAATAGAAACAAAGTGTTTGGACGAACGGAG
>NC_045446.1:121847995-121848694 GCF_002776525.5 Piliocolobus tephrosceles
CAGGTGACGTCAATCCGAAGAGACCAAGATTTACCTGGTCGCACCTGCGGAACGCCCCTGACACGCCCATGCCCCACCTATTGCCCTCCCACTCCTAGAAAAGCCGCTCTCCGCCATTGAGCCACGCGGACTTCCCAGCTTCCCAGTCCTGTCGGGATGTCGGAACTCCGTCCGAGAGCTTGGGGGAGGGGAACTCTGCCGGCCTTCTTTGCCGGAGGGCGACAGACTTCTTCTCCACACCTTAGGTTGCTAAAATAAACTAGCAGTTTTGCGCCTGACCTTTGCCTACTTGCTGGTTCTTTTGTGCTCGCTCTGGTGGTCTTAGAAAAACAAGACAGATGGTGCCGAAACCCGGGAGGAGATCCCTCCTCAGGGCCCCCAGGGTCCGGGGAGCCTCCTCCTCCTCCTCGTTCCACGCCGCGGACGGACCAGGACCTGAGACCCGCTTCGCTCACTCTCACGGCCTCTCTGGGGTAAGTGCCCTTGTCTCCTCTTTACCACCCTCGGCCAAAATCCTGCACAGGTCCGAGGTCCATTTGGAGCCACCAAGTGGCTCGGAGACCCGTTCAGGACGGAGACGTCCGCCTGAAGGTAATCTCCACTTTGGCTCCATGAGCCTCCAGTCTGTCTCTGCTGGTTCCAAAGGACGCTTTGAAGCCAGGCAGAGATCCACTTCCATTTCCATTGTGTCCATTGTGT
>NC_045446.1:121853694-121865801 GCF_002776525.5 Piliocolobus tephrosceles
ACTTCCGGGTTCTTCATCCCCCCCTCCCAACTCTTCCCGCGCGCGCGAAAATGCAGCCGGCGACCCGGGAAGGTGCAGATCAACTGGGCATGCGCCAGGTGACGTCAATCCGAAGAGACCAAGATTTACCTGGTCGCACTTGCGGAACGCCCCTGACACGCCCATGCCCCACCTATTGCCCTCCCACTCCTAGAAAAGCCGCTCTCCGCCATTGAGCCACGCGGACTTCCCAGCTTCCCAGTCCTGTCGGGATGTCGGAACTCCGTCCGAGAGCTTGGGGGAGGGGAACTCTGCCGGCCTTCTTTGCCGGAGGCCGACAGACTTCTTCTCCACACCTTAGGTTGCTAAAATAAACTAGCAGTTTTGCGCCTGACCTTTGCCTACTTGCTGGTTCTTTTGTGCTCGCTCTGGTGGTCTTAGAAAAACAAGACAGATGGTGCCGAAACCCGGGAGGAGACCCCTCCTCAGGGCCCCCAGGGTCCGGGGAGCCTCCTCCTCCTCGTTCCACGCCGCGGACGGACCAGGACCTGAGACCCGCTTCGCTCACTCTCACGGCCTCTCTGGGGTAAGTGCCCTTGTCTCCTCTTTACCACCCTCGGCCAAAATCCTGCACAGGTCCGAGGTCCATTTGGAGCCACCAAGTGGCTCGGAGACCCGTTCAGGACGGAGACGTCCGCCTGAAGGTAATCTCCACTTTGGCTCCATGAGCCTCCAGTCTGTCTCTGCTGGTTCCAAAGGACGCTTTGAAGCCAGGCAGAGATCCACTTCCATTTCCATTGTGTCCATTGTGTAAGTAAAGAGGAAACAAACGGGAACCCCCCCCAGTCCAAATTTCCAAAGAGCACCCCCTTAGGGTGCCTCCTAGCCAATTTAAAAACCTTACAGCTTGAACAAGACCTTAGGAGGAAGCGGTTAATTTTCCTTTCCACTGTGGCGTGATCGACCTCAGCAATTTCTGCCAGCGGCTAGGCAAGTGGTCCGAAATTAATTTACATACAAGGTTTTTGGGCCTTGGGGTCTCGTCCCTATACTCCTTCTCTCCCCGCTCTCCCCACCCCCTCCCTTCCTGCCCAGACTCCTCCTCCTCCCCCCATCCAGACTCCTCCTTCCTCCTCCTTATCTACTAGTAATCCACTCGGTCCCATGCCTCCTTCGGGGCCCCCAACTGGCTGTCTTGAGTCCCCTATCTCTGCCCACACCCTCCTACAGTGTTAGCACCTTTGCGAGAGGTGGCTGGGGCGGAGGGGGTAGTCAGAGTACATGTCCCTTTTTCATTGGCCGATCTTTCCAAAATTGAGAAGCGTTTAGGTGATTTCTCAGCTAATCCTACCATATACATAAAGGAATTTAGACACCTTTGTCAGGCCTATGACTTAACTTGGCATGACCTCCAGGTTATCCTAACTTCTACCCTAAACTGACTGAGGTTCTAACCCAGTATACCCGGTTAGATCCGGCCTCCCCCACAGGGGCCACCATTTTGGCGTCTTATTTCATTTCTCAATCAGCTCCTGACATTCGTAAAAACTTCAAAAAGTTAGAGGATGGTCCTCAGGCACCAATACAAGACCTAGTTAAATTAGCCTTTAAGGTCTATAACTCCAGAGAGGAGACGGCAGGCTCACCTTGAACAGAAGGCACAGCTCCTAGCAGCAGCTTTACAGCCCAGTCGTAACCCCAGACCAGAGAGCACATACCCCACAGACTCCAAGGCCACGAAAGGAGCCTGCTATAAGTGTGGCAAGGCAGGACACTATGCCAACAGGTGTCCGCAGGGTCCCCGAGTCCCAACGCAGCCTTGCTATAAGTGCAAGGCATCAGGACATTAGGCCAGTGAATGTCCTAACCCTCGTCCACCAGCAACCCCCCTGCCCTACTTGCCAGCAGGGAGGAAACTGGAAGTCTGATTGCCCCACCCTGAGAACAGGTGCCGCGCCTCCACGTGACCCCCTTTCCCAGGATCCTGGGAGCTCCTTCCAGCTCCTACATCTGGACGATGACAACTGAAGGTGCCGAGACTCGGGGACCCCCATCACCCTCGCCAAGACGTGGGTAACTCTTCCGGTAGCGGGTAAGACAATTTTTTAATCAACAGCGAGGCTACCTATTGTGTTTTGCCGTCCTTCTCTGGACCTAGCCTTCCATCCAATATCTCTGTAGTAGGAGTAAGTGGAAAGCCATCCACTCCACCAAAAACTCCAATCCTTAATTGCTGCCTGGCCAACAATTACTTTGCGCACTCGTTCCTCATTCCCAGCTAAAAAGGGCCCCTACCGAAAGCAATCAGTGGAAATCAGTTTGGCTTTCCCCCACTCGCCTCAAACTTACTAAATTTTCTTAACTATCTCATACTCCCCAACCTTGCCAGGACCTTCCTTCTGGGTTTTGCCCATATTCCAACAAATGCTTCCATTCTTCCTCATTCCTATACCAATACTGTGCCTTCTTTTATTTTTCATCCGTGCGTCCAAATACCAACCATAGGCTCCGACTTTAACAACGCCCCTTAACAGCAGGAAGTAGCCAGACAGACCACGGCACCCCTTTATCACTATTATCAATAAAAGGTTGGACTGTTTGGACGAACGGAGGCAAGATGGTGCACTTCCGGGTTCTTCATCCCCACCCCCAACTCTTCCCGCGCGCGCGAAAATGCAGCCGGTGCCCGGGAAGGTGCAGACCAACTGGGCATGCGCCAGGTGACGTCAATCCGAAGAGACCAAGATTTACCTGGTCACACCTGCGGAATGCCCCTGACACGCCCATGCCCCACCTATTGCCCTCCCACTCCTAGAAAAGCCGCTCTCCACCATTGAGCCACGCGGACTTCCCAGCTTCCCAGTCCTGTCGGGATGTCGGAACTCCGTCCGAGAGCTTGGGGGAGGGGAACTCTGCCGGCCTTCTTTGCCGGAGGGCGACAGACTTCTTCTCCACACCTTAGGTTGCTAAAATAAACTAGCAGTTTTGCGCCTGACCTTTCCCTACTTGCTGGTTCTTTTGTGCTCGCTCTGGTGGTCTTAGAAAAACAAGACACAAAGCTCCTAAATGTACCTTACAGACTTGGGCAATGTCTCCACCTGCTCTGACCTCCAGCTCCATTGGCTTGCTTTTCTCCTTCCTGCCCTGTGGCATTTGCATATTCTGTTCCTTCTCTATGAAACCCTCCCTAACCAAACTAACTCCAGCTCCTTCATGTCTACAGTCAGAGAAGCCTGCTCTGGCATTTTTA
The DNA here is from genome assembly GCF_002776525.5 of Piliocolobus tephrosceles. Taxonomy (NCBI): domain Eukaryota; kingdom Metazoa; phylum Chordata; class Mammalia; order Primates; family Cercopithecidae; genus Piliocolobus; species Piliocolobus tephrosceles. The sequence goes on from NC_045446.1 coordinate 121,856,924, forward strand.
ACTAGTCCAAATCCTCCTCTCAAATTGGCAACAGGCAGTTCTAGGTAGCTCTCCATTCAATCCACTAGTGCCCTTGCCATCTCACTTCAGTTTGTATGATTACTTAAAGTCTATCTCCAGGGCCAGGTGCAGTGACTCATGCCTGTAATCTTAGCACTTTGGGATCCTAAGGCGGGCAGGAGTTCGAGACCAGCCTGGCCAACATATAGTGAAACCCCATCTCTACTAAAAATACAAAAATTAGCTGGGCAAGGTGGTGCACGTCTGTAGTCTTAGGTACTTGGGAAGCTGAGGCTGGAGAATCGCTTGAACCTGGGAGGCGGAGGTTGCAGGGAGCCGAGATGATGCCACTGCACTCCAGCCTGGGTGACACAGCAGGACTCCATCTCTAAATAAATAAATAAATAAATAAATAAAGTCTATCTCCAGTGTCTGCGCCTTATCTTAGGCCCAGCGTGCAGCATAGTGCCTCACATCCAGGGCAAGCTAAATAAACGCCAGCTAAATAATTAGAATCTCACCATAATAAATCTCCAATGAACAACACAGTGTCCTTTTAAAATAAATAAATAATTGAGTGAGTCCTCAGTTTTCTAAAGCATGCAATGGGAAAATAACTGTCTCACCAAGTTCTTCTAAAGATTAGATAAATAGCCCAGTGTTGCACTTATCATGTAACAGACTGTCAATAAAAGGTTTGCTTCCTTTATTTCTCTGCAAAATACACACAGATCATGACATGGAGCCAGCGTGTGATGTACAATTAGCTGTGGCTCAAAATAAGATCAACAAATTTGGGGTGCAGATTTCCCACTAACATGTCACACTGGCCACTCCATTTTCCCCAGGCACTGTGCTTGTCAGTGATGGGCACTGTGCGTCCTCAGCTTTTTACCTTGCCTTTCTCTATTTCTCTGTGACAGCAGGAGAATCCTCAGTAGTAGTGAAAGAGAAAAGACAAAGAGACATAAAGAGAAAAGAAATGACAGTTTTCAGGCATGGCAAGTAGATTATTCAAATGCATCTTGATTTACACATGACAGATGTGTTCCTTAAAAATATATGTAAACTGAATCGTACTTGGAATTCACAAGGGAATCTTGCTTGGTACTTAAAGAAATCCTCCACTGAATCCTTTTGGAATAAGAACCACCAACAGGATGCAGGATGATGAACTTCCCCCTACCCCCGTGTTTGTGTCATGGGCATTACGTAATTCCTTTTTACTCCAGTCTAAGGTAAATTTATGTAAAGGTTATGTAAATGAAGATACTTCTAAACGTTAATTTCTGATGAAAAACCATCAAGTGGGAGGCCAGATCAGAGGAAATAGTCAATAAATCAAAGCTCGGGGTCCAGGAATTCATGGATTATAGCTGGTTGGCACTTTTCTGACCTTCCCTTAGAGATCTGAGAGTCCCCAGCTTTCTTCATTGCAAACTGAGGCTGAATGGCTGTAGGGTGCTGACTCAAAATTCACACAAGAAGTTATCCCGATGGGGATGGGGCTCAAGTTGTCAGGGCTCTTGGGAATGAGCAGAGTTAATAGTGCAATTAGCTTGGAAGAAGTAAAAATAAAAAACTTCCTGAGGGCTTCTGTGAGTAAGACACCCAGTGTGACGTGCTGAGCATAGTGTCTGGCACATGCTGGGTGTGCAGCGGCGTGATTTCTGTGACTTGGCGATTGAGCGGCCTGCAGTGCACATTGCCCCAACCAAAGGACACAGCCCAGAAATCTATGCGGACAATCTGATCAGGGATGGGGGAGAAGGAAAACAAGAATTCAGAAGGAAATTCTGATATTTTATTGGGCTTCTGGGGCTCAGCAAATGACAACCCAGAAGTCTCGTGTATCTACATGCTTTAACAAGAAGACTTGAGAAGCAGCCTCATAATCAGGACTTTCTGACCTCTTCTACCCTCACCCCTGGCCCAGGGACGGGCTATCTCTTGAATTTCCTTATCTGACTAAGGAAACTTCTTTCCACAAGAAAAATAGTAGTCTCAAGACTAGCTTCCTAGGAATCTCATCAAATAACCAGGAAAGAATCAAGTAGACTAAAAGTTGTCACCACACCCAGATAGACTTTTGATCTATTCTCATGAAGGCAACTCCAAGAAATTACCTGGGAGACTTTATCTGCATAATAAGACAATCTTTGTTTGCAGTGAAATTCTGCCCCTCACCTTTGCACCACTTCCCCCAGAGCCCAGAGGAACTCTCCTCCAAGCAACTGTTTCTTGGGCTCATTCACTTCCCCTGAAAACCATTTCCTACCCCTCATACTTGCCTACATCCACCACTTACCTCTCCTCCATTTAAGCCTCATCTGGTCCTTCTTTGAGTCTCGTGTTATGGGACTTCCATGTCCATAACCTGTTGATAAATGTGCTATGGCATTTTTTTCCTATTAATCTGTCTATAATCAGTCATTTCCGCAAACCTACAAAGAGGGCAGAAGGGAAGCTTTTCCTCCACCCTCACAGGCTAAAGGTTTCCCATATGTGACCAAGGACAGGAGGCTGTTTTATAATATTTATGCCATAAACTAGACCAGGCTGAGATCTGTAACTACACTGAGTAGTTATTATTTCTCTCTTATATATCAAATTCCCTGAGAAGCCTGGCATTACTGTTGTAAACCAAAAATAAAATTCTAAGGTCCCCAACTTTCTGAATGGAACCCTTCTCTCATTCAAAGCCATTCCAAAGTTAATCTGAAAAACTACTAATAGTTCAGGCCATGATGGGAATTGGGAGTTGGATATGCCTCATTATACCCTCCTCCCTTTTGGAATTCAGGCCCAGCTGACCAGCATTAACATCAACACAGAGCCCTTAAGACTGACAGAAGAGACTCTAAGTCTGATAAGAAACATTTACAGCCTGGTCTCTGCAGCCTGCTACCTGAAGACTTCATCTGCATGATAAAACCTTGGTCTCTACAACTCCTTGTTGTAACCCAGACATTCCTTTGTATTGATTCCTGTTCTTTAGATAATAACTCAGTCAACCGTCAATCAGAAAATCTTTGAATCTCCCCATGACCTAGACGTCCCTACTTCCAGGTGTCCTGCATTTTCAGACTGAACCAATGTATACCTTAATGTATTCATTGATGTTTTATGTCTCCCTAAATGTATAAAACCAAGCTGTAGCCTGACCCCCTTGGGCACATGTTGTGAGGACCTCCTGAGGCTGTGTCATGGGCATGTCCTTAATCCTGGCAAAATAGACTTCTAAATTGATTGAGACCTGTCTCAGATACTATTTGGTTTACACTATCAACTGACATTTTTAAAAGGCAATGTCAGTGGTGAAGAGAAGAACAGGCTAAGAAATAGACCTGGGTCATAGATAAGACTTGCAATCTACAGCAGAGTGACCTTGGGCAAGTCCCTAGCTTCTTCAAGCCACAGTCCTCTCCAGTTGAATGAGATCTACTACATCTTCCAGCTCCAAGAACTTTAGGGGTTTCTGGCACCAGGCACAGTGCCTGGCACAAATGAAAATTCTCCCTAAAAGAAGTCATGATTATTCATTATAAAGAGGAATAAAAGGCCAGCTGTGGTGCTACATGCCTATGATCCTAGCACTTTGGGAGGCTGAGGCGGGAGGATGGCTTTAGCTCATGGTTCAAAACCAGCCTGGGCAACATAGTGGGAATTTATCTCTATAAAAATAAAAAAAACAAATAGAAAAATAAGAGAGAAAGAAGGGATCAGTCCATCATCACTCTCCCAGCCAAAGTTAAAATACTGGAACTCTAGAACAACAAAGCAGAAAACACATTTGGGAATGCTCCTCGCTAACCTTTCCACTCACCGCTATTCTACCTCCTCTCTCTGTCATTTACGGGGAAAAAGTGAGTGTCTGCATGTGCACGTCTGTGTAGTTTTCACTGGTAATGGTTGATGAAATTGGCGTTAAATTGCAGTTCAAAGATTTGTCTTTGATAGATGGTATCCTCTATCTGAAATCAGAAATCAGCCATATGGCTTCAAGAAAACATATTACCTTATAACTCCCGAATGCCAATATATAATCCTAGGTGACTGGATCAATGATGCCTGGTGAGTCTTGAAAGTTTTGCCATGGGCTGGCAAACACAGATTGGTCCTAAGGTGTAGGGGAGGAGGGGAGAGGAGAAGAGACGGACTCACACTCAGCTGGAAAAAATCCTGGACACCCTTTTTTGAGCTCACTGGTTGTCAATCTACTGATTCAGGAAACACTTTTCACCTATTTGATCATTAATACAGCACAAACAACACACAGAGGAGAATGCATTTCTATCTAATCGAGCAACAGATGCCAGGAGCTGCCCAGCACTCATCCATGCTCAGCTTCCTCACTCCAACAAATTGTAAAATAATAATAAAAAATCTAAATAACAACAGCAGCAGCTAAATTATTTCTCCATCTCAATTGATTCTTTAGATGGAATGTCATCTTGACAGATCTATTCTGATCGAGTTGTCTAATTGCATAGAGTTCTCATTGTTCTTGAATTTGTGACCTCAGACTGCTGTGAAATAAATGCAATTTGGAGAATTATTTCCAAACAACAATTGCTACTCCTCTGGGAACTGACTATTGCTTCTAGTTTTTGAAATTGTTGGTGAACCACCTACTGACTAAGCTATTAAGACTAGGTGTTTTGTTTAGATTCCAGGCTAATGGTTCTATAAATTCAAAAACAAGAAATATCGCAGAAGCCTGCAGATGGCCGTGCACTTAGGAGGAGACACGCAGGAGGCTGCTGGCCGGGCTCCTCAGATCCTGACCTAGTTAGCAGCCCACTCCCCTGGGCAGTCTGAGTGGTGGTAATTAGAGCTGTGTGTGGGAAAACCTGCCTAATGAACCTGCTTCAGAGGTAGTAAGTTTGTTTGAATTGGGATTATTCTCTGGACCTAAAATGAAGACTGAGGTTGCCCAAATGTTCAACAACAAAACCAAATGTTTCAGAGACCCCACAGAGTTGCAGATGCATTCAGAACCCAGTGTACATGCTCCGTGACACCAGGATCCCTTGAGAACTTCAGCTACTTCTTGGACATGCATTGATTTCACCGTAGTGCTAAACACGATGAAGTCCAAATGGACCACCTCCTTTAGTTTACACAACACTACTGTGGAGGTGCTGATAATTACATATCCATTTTATAATTACTGAGGCTCAGCTATGTTACAGAGCTTGCCCAGTATCTGTCTCACAGATCAAGGGACAAAGCTGGGACTAGAAAGCAGTTCTTTTTTTTTTTTTTTTTTTGACAGAGTTTCAGTCTTGTTTCCCAGGCTGGAGTGCAGTGGCACGATCTCGGCTCACTGCAATCTCCACCTCCCAGATTCAAGCAATTCTCCTGCCTCAGCCTCCCGAGTAGCTGGGATTACAGGTGCCTGCCACCACGCCCGGCTAATTTTTTGTATTTTTGGTAAAGACAGGGTTTCACCATGTTGGCTAGGACGGTCTCGAACTCCTGATCTCAAATGATTCACCTGCCTTGGCCTCCCAAAGTGCTGGGATTACAGGCCTGAGCCACTGCACCCACCCTGGAAAGCAGTATTGACTCCAGAGCCCACATTTCACCACCATGCTAGGTAGATAGTTCCCAAAGATGGAAGGCTGAAAATACATGGGACATACTGAACTTCAGGACGCAAAGTTAGGAGACCAATTTCACTTTAGGAATTCCCAAGAGCGTCGGGATAATCTAGTCACATAAAAAAAGTGAGCCCTTGGGTCAAATTGCCCTTCCATAAATCCTAGTTCCAGCACTGTCTTCCAATATAAGCTTAGATAACTTATCAAATGCTTCTACGCCTCTGTATAATGGGAATAATACCATTGTTGTTTTGAGAAGTAAATGAACTAATATGTGTAAATGTGGAAGTCACTGCCTGGTGTATAGCCAACGTTCAATAAATGGGAACTATAATTTAATTAATGATGCATGTCTTAGCATTCATAGTCTTCAACCACTCCTCGAATGCACAGATTTTCTAAACTACAAGGAATGTTTCAGAATGTGAGCATGCAGCCTCTCTACTTTGGAAGGGTTTTTTGAAATGCAGCCTAAAACGTGACTTTTACACACCATGGTTCTCTTCTTTCTTCCCTTTGCTGCCTTTCGACATTCTCTTTCCCTCTGCCCCTACTAGAACGGGGGCACCTTTCATCAATACATTAATCCATGGCTAAAACACGACTCATCGTAGAAATGCAAAGGAATATTCTGTCTGTGTAGCAGTCAAGGACCCGTGGGGCAGGTTCTCATTAGAATGCTTTACAATAATATCAATCAGTATTAAAAATGTATGTTCTACTCAATTTTTAAAACATCTTAAATAAATCTTTAAATAAAGCCATTTTGTTTTATCTTTAGGGCCTATGAACAGTCAGCCCTGAGGGGCTCTTGCTTCCCTAAGAACTGCCCTTTCTAGAAAAGCCTCCCTCAGTGTGTGGTTTTCTGGGGGATCTCTGTGCTGGGGGAGTCAGGTCTTTTTGGTAATATTAATTTTATGTTGTGTAAGCACCCCATTAACAGGGGAAATGAATATTATTCCATGAGGGTCATTTACCCTTCAGAATTGCTTCACGGAAGCAGCTAGTTAATCCCTGCCCTTGAGGAACGCACACTGTACTCTTCTCCTAATACCATTGAAAAGGTCAGAGAGTGCGCAGGAAAGGAAAAGAGGGCAGGGCCTTTGTTACAGGGCTGGAAAATCTCCGGAGAAGCTGAAAATGTAAGTAGATATTTCCAGAAAGGAGCAAGCTGCCTCTTTTATAAACACCTCTGGGCTGGCAAAGGTTGCTGGCCTCTGTATCCCCACCCGGGTTTCCTTGGTTGAAACCCAAATCCCTGTAGCAACCAGAGTGAGGCTGGTTGGGTTTCATGCGATAGAGAGTGGTGGGGATTGAAGCAAATGCAGAATGCATATGGTAAAAGACATCCATGTTTATTGAGGCAACAAAAATATCGACAACTCTCTACCTGATAATGCAAATATGTCGGCTTCCTGGATCTGACAATCATCCCCTATCCTGACCATGAAAATCTGCCCAGAGTCTCCTACTAACCAGATTTTCCTGCCTACAATTCACACCCTTCTAATATATCGTAAGAATAGCCATCCATTTTTACTTCAAAAATTGTTTTCTATCTATGTCACTGACTCCCAACAGGGGGCCGCAGCTCCTTTTGCAATATGAACCCTACATATTTTCTCAATCCATCCTCCTAATACTCTAACAGTAAAAGTTGTTTTACATTCCCTGGTCTTTCCATGGGGGCCCACGCCTGTATGCATTTCCTTATGCTGTTACCTTTTCCAGGAATGTTTTTCCTCCTCCATTTGTCCTTTGCCTGCTTCAAGAAATTGGCTTACGCCTGTAATCCCAGCACTTTGGGAGCCCGAGGCTGGTGGATCACAAGGTCAAGAGATCGAGACCATCCTGGCCAACATGGTGAAACCCCACCTCTACTAAAAATACAAACATTAGCTGGGCATGGTGGCGTGCCCCTGTCCTCTCAGCTACTCAGGAGGCTAAGGCAGGAGGATGGCTTGAACCTGGGAGATGGAGGTCGCAGTGGGCTGAGACCTGCCTTTGTCACAGAGTGAAATTCTGTTTCAAAAAAAAAAAAAGGAAAAGAAAAAGAAAACCAACTTCATGTAAATGTGACTCCATCAACATGATCTGTCCAAACGACATTTTCCCTGTCCGCTCTCTAAGTCCAGTAGAATAAACCGTTTGCTCATCCATGCTCCAAATGCTTGCTGCACGTTGCTCTGTTACAGCACCAGCACGCTGTGGTCCAGTTAGGAGTTGACTCGGTCGCCTTCCCCACTGAACTGTGACATCCGTGCATGCAGAGGCCGGGTTTTGTGTGCCTTAGTTACCTCACAGCTGGCAAATCTGCTGACCCATGGCAGGGCTGAGAGATGTAGAATGAGTCAATGAAGAAAAAAAATGGACTAAATGAGTTCCAAAACATATTGTGTCCCAGAGCTGTTTGGTAACTTTGCTCCCTGAAATCATTTGTAGTCAGTGATTTCTAAAAAGAAGTTAATGGTCACCATCACCAATAGTCATGTTATACCTCTAGGAGACAAAAAACACAGGAGCACAAGCGAGAGGACTTTCAGCAACAGCACAAACTCCTGTCCATTAAATACGGCCCGACTGATAACTGGAAGACTGACAGGAGCGTGACAAATGATGTTACAGGAAGAAAAGTGAGAGACATGAGTTCCCTCCCCAAAGAAACATAAGGTCTGTCTCTCTCACACACATACACACACACGTGCACACACAGGTACACACACAAACTTGAAGTCAGAAGCCCCCACATTTAATTCCCCCTACAATTAATTAGCTGTTTAATTCTGAGCAGTCACTCAATTTCTCTGGGTCCCTAGAAACACATTTTTTTCCCAAACAGAAAAACCCAGTGTCTATGAATTCCAAGTTTTGTGCTTACTTGAAAAGTCTAAGCTTCTAAGCCCTCTCCCTGGGTTTTCCCACTAGCCTTCTAGATACTTCCACAGGCACTCCCTTGTGCAATTCAGGCTAAGTGACCTAAGGAGTCTAGGAGACTTTGACAACAGTGTGGTCACCACCCCCGGACTGACCACAGCTCCACCAGTTCTCACCAGACAGTTTCATCTTATTTATTGTAAACACAAAGATAAGGTGCTGCTTGGTTAGAAAGACATAGCGTATTGATTTGTACATGCCATAAAATTGCCCTGCCTTTGCACTTTCATGTTAATAAGTGACGATAAAGGAGCTTCAGGAATCTACTTAGGTTTTCTAAACATTACATTTGGTGGTCACAGGTAAGGATGCTCAGCCTTCAAACCTGCAGGATTGAG
>NC_045446.1:122165811-122286353 GCF_002776525.5 Piliocolobus tephrosceles
TCTGTGTCTTGCTTTCAACCTTTGTAAAACAAGGAACTGGACTCATGGCTTCTACGGTCCCTCCACAAATAACAATCGTCTATGGTGTCATTTGACTGCTGTCAGCGGGACCTCACTATGTCACCCCTTTGTGTATCCCTTCCCAACACAGAAAGACCCCAGTAGACCACTCCACAGCAGAGGAGGGCAGAAGGGTCTCGCCCTCCCTCGTTTTGCCCAAGTACCTGAGTTTGGGAGCTGTTGACCGGTGGCTCCATCCTTTGTTTTCGATGGTTTCAAGGTAACGATTCTTCCAGGTAAACTTCTTCTAGTAGCAACCACTCAGTTACCCTGCAAGTTAGGCCCCGATATGCCTTGTGAAAGCTCAGGTGGGAAACAGGCATCACTGACACTGGCTCAGTCACACCTGCCAAGGGATCCTGCCAGGACCCAACATGCTGCTTCATCTCGTAGACATCTCTGGGTGTGCTTGTGTAGAAGGCAGCAGGTGGCCGTGAGAATACGTAGGCTTTGCAGCCTCCCTCCTGGACGTGCAGCTTAGCCCTTTCGCTTACCAGCAGTGTAATCTGGACCCATAATTGAAAGTAGCTGCCCTTGTTTAGTATCTTCTGTGTGTCAGGGCCGAGCACGTGACCTCAACGAGCTTACGTTTCACCACAGGAATACTAGGAGGTTCTGCTATTACGTAGGAGGTACTGTTGTATCACTGTTACACAGGTGCAGAGACTGAGGTTCAGAGAGATGATAAGTAACTTGCCCGAGATGATAAGTAACTTGCCCGAGATGATAAGTAACAAAGCCCGTGGTAACTGGTGGTAGAATTACTACTCAAAACTACGTTTAACTCCAAATCTCACGCTTTCACTTACACACCTTCCAAGCAAGTTACTCAGTCTCTTTGGGATCGGTTTACTCATCTGTGAACCCAGGATAACAGCTGCCTAGCAGCCCCACAAGGGACAAATGCAGAGACCTAGAGCGGGTTCTCTACAGATTCTAAGCTTATTTTATTAAGAAGGGGGAGTTGAACGTGAGTTCCTTTTGCTGCTGTTTCCTATTAACCATTGCCTCGCAGTATGGTACGAGGCCAGGCGTGAGTATCTCCGCCTCTCAGGTGGAAGCCAGGAGGGATCAGGAGGCTAAGTGAGGAGGTGGAAGTCAGTGTTCGCCTTGGAGGCTTTTGACACAGGACTTTTCTATCTCAGAATACAGCCAATAGGTAGTTGTGAGTTATCTGTATAAAGAGGTGGAACTAGACGATAAATTACTAAGAAGGGTAAATCATTCGCAATCTCTGGTCAATCCTGCCTACGAATGATTATAAAATTTTGGATTGGTGAAGGCCATGGTAATGAGGTATATCTGTATCTAGCTGTCAGATTATGCTAAGCCTTTTAAATTACATAATTTCTATTCATTGCAGAATAGTTTTAAAAGATGCAAAGGACAAGGGACTTTTTTTGTCTTAACTGAAAATTGGCATCTTCAATTAGGAAGTATTTAAGTTATGCAAAATATATATTCTGAAAATAAAAGAACAAGAAATAATTAAGGCTTGGGAGGCTGAGACGGGCGGATTACAAGGTCAGGAGATCGAGACCATCTTGGCTAACACGGTGAAACCCCGTCTCTACTAAAAATACAAAAAAAATTAGCCGGGCGTGGTGGCAGGCACCTGTAGTCCCAGCTACTCTGGAGGTTGAGGTAGGAGAATAGCGTGAACCTGGGAGGTGCAGCATGCAGTGAGCCGAGATTGTGCCACTGTACTGCAGCCTGGGTAACAGAGCGAGACTCCGTCTCAAAAAAAAAAAAAAAAAAAAAACAGAAATAGTTAAGGCAAGTTTATTGTTATCTGAATGTCAAATTAAAAGAAAACCAGTAAACTGGTCATTTGAATTACATGCAAATCGTTTGTAAGCCCACATTTGAAATTTCTATTTTGTCATTCACATGAGTGGGTGGTTCCTTCCTGACCTCTTAAACCTCCCCCTATTCTCCATTCTCCAATAGAGAAGAAGTTAGTGAGGAAGAGCTGGATCACGTGACACCCACCAAGCCTTCATAAAGAAGAATGTTGTGCTATCTGGGCACCAGTGAGAATATAAGGCTGCCAAGGAGTGGGCACTTCATCAGGTCCCTGTGGCCTGACATCACCAAGCACTTGTGAAACACATACACAAACCCACCACAGAACTACGCAAACAGTAAATTTTTTGGGTTTTGTGTGTTTGGGTATTTTACGTTGATATTCCTAAACTGACAATTAGTTTCATGATCCTTCAGAGCTACAAACACCTCTTAAAAAGCAAAAGCAATCTTAGTTTTCTAAAGGGCTGGTGAGTAACAGGCTAGGGACAGGAGAGAACACCGGCTTCACTGTAGCTGTTATTTCTCAGAAATATGGAAAATCAGCTTATCAGTTGATGCTAACCTTAAATGAGTTCAGGATAAGAAAATGTTACTTTTTGTATTGTTGTGACCTAGAATACATATATCTAGATATCTATTTCGATATGGTGTTTGTCCTCTTTCTTGGAACACTGCTCTGAAAACCCTTGGAATCTCCAAAGTGAGTGTCTTTTTGTAGGCTAACGAGATGCCTGGGGGCTGGGGCCCAGGATGGCCTCAGGATGGTGGCTGGCTGCCAGGGAAGCCAATTATGTGATTAAATAATTGGAACTTTCTGTCCCACCCTCTACTTCCTGCGAGGGGAGAGGAGGTGAAGGTTGAATTGCTCACTAGTGGCTGATGATGTAATCAATTATACCAACCTAATGAAGTTTCAATAAAAAACCCAACAGGCAGGGTTTGAAGAGCTTCTGGTTGCTGAACACTGGTAGGTTCCCTGAAAGCGGTGCTCCGGAAGAGGGCCTGGAAGCTCTACACCCCTCCCCGCTGCCTTGCCCCGCACACCTCTTCTAGCCGGCTCCTCCCCTGTGTCCTCTATTGATACCCTGGTAAGTGTATGTCAAGCGTTTCCCCGAGCTCTGTGAGCCACTCTAGTAAATGAATTAAACCTGAAGAGGTGAGGGGCCGGGAACGCGGATCAGTAGCACTGTTGCCATCTGGGGGCTTGCAACTAGCACCTGAAGTGGGAGGCAGTCGTGTGGGCTGAGCCTCGCCCTGTGGGGACTGACACCATCTCCAGACAGTGTCAGAACTGAGGGAGTTGAATTGGAAAACGCCCAGCCCTCACGATCATTGCTCGGTTGGTGTGTGGGGAAAAATTTCTTACTCATCTGATGTCAGAAGTGTTGTGTTGTGTGAGACAAGAGAGTAGGAAAAACATTTAGTATTTTTTTCCTTGTCTTTAAGAATTATCCTGGATGAGTAAGAATCCCAAGAAAATGCCACTTGGTGGAAAGATATTTTGTGCTTATAAAATTAGGAAGAGTAAAGCGTGGTGTGAATGAGCAAGAGTTCTGGATTCCAACAAGCTGGAGGTCAGATCCTCCTCCTAAGATGTCAGAGTGCAGTGGCAAAGTGGGGGCCAGGGTTCACAGTCTGTCTCCAGATCCCAGCCAGCTCTGCAATCTCGCACCAGTTATGTATACTCACTTAGCCCCAGCTTCCTGAGGGGTGAGATGGAGATGCTGCTACTGCTGTGAGGAATATAAGAGTTAATGTGCATACATGATGTAGTACCATGTCTAGTGCCCACAGTTAACATTTAATAACTGTTGTTATTCTGTAAATCAGGGTGATGATATAGGCTATATTTTATAAGGCTGTTTCAAGGTTTCAAAGAGAGAATGCACAAAAACTCTCCCATGGTGCCTAACACGTCATCAATGCTCAACCAATGCGAGCAGTACATTAAAGATCACCGTGATTAAAGACAGTGAGCGAACTCTCCATACTGAGGTCTGTTCCTGTTTCTCTTTCTTAGAGACATCGATGCGCTCAGTTCTGGATCTACTACCACATAGCAATGAAACATTTAGGAAACTGCATAACTTCTGGAGTCCTCAGTTTCCTGAGCTATGATCTATAAAAACGATATGATCAAAAGCCCTCTCGGCTCTTAAACCGCTGGATTCTATGATTCTTCAGTTAAAGTTCTGAAAGCATGTTAAGAGAAGAAGAGAAACACCCTGTGCTCTCAGAAACATTTGCATTTCTAAGCCACTAATAAATGAAGGGTAGTGGGTTTGGAAAGCTGTTTCTAGGCTGTTCCAAAAACCAAGCACCCAGTGTCACCCTGAGAAATCACTAGGGCTGTGCAAAGGCTGCGTTCTCCTGCTCAGTGAAGCTTCTATCTGTGTATCCTGGTTATGCTTGTTTATCAGCTGTGACCCGCTGGTCTAAAATGGAAACAAGAAATGCACTGCCTGGGCGGAGTCTTCTGGTCCGCAGGTTTGTGATTGGGTGCAGCACACACGCTTACCCTCCGCACTCCCACAATGTGCACACAGCTAGGGCGGCCTATCCTTGTCTTGTCTTGGGACCGGTAGGTGGAGGGAGCCTGGGAGCACCAGTGACTGAGAAAGAGGCCTGGATCACGTAGTGCAGATGTTGCTCCTGAAATGCACTCACGTGATCTCTTAGAGCAACGCCATAGAAGATCTCCGTCTAAGGGCCGGGCGCGGTGGCTCACGCCTGTGATCCCAGCACTTCCAGAGGCCGAGGCGGTTGGATCACGAGGTCAGGAGATCGAGACCATCCTGGCTCACACGGCGAAACCCCGTCTCTACTAAAAATACAAAAAATTAGCCGGGCGAGGTGGCGGCGCCTGTAGTCCCAGCTACTCGGGAGGCTGAGGCAGGAGAACGGTGTGAACCCGGGAGGCTGAGCTTGCAGTGAGCTGAGATCCGGCCACTGCACTCCAGCCTGGGTGACAGACCGAGACTCCATCTCAAAAACAAAAAACAGAGAGAAAATATCCGTCTAAATGTTGTCTTTGATACTGAGCAGGTTAACAGGCTTTAAGTCAGGAGGGTAGCAATTGAATATCAGAGTGTTCAGATGTTTCTCCAAATAATGAATGGTGATAATGATCCAGTTTAAAGGGTTTAAACTGTCAGACCGCGATTCTAATTTTAGATCTGCCTGTAGCTCTGCGGAGATCTCTGGACAATTCACTCCATCACTAAGACTCACTTTTTCCGTCTGTGAAACGGCGGCAGTTGGGCAAGGGTTAGTAGAACTAGATGACTTCTGAGATTCCTCAAATTCTGATTCTAATCATGTATTCATTTAAAGAAATCGATATCTGAGATCACCATTGGTGCCATAAGTCTGTCATGTACTATCCAGACTCAGATGGCAATGCCAGCTGAGGAAGAAGGCAGACTGTCAAATGCTATTTGACGGCCCAGGCTTCTAGATACATTGCTGTCACTATGATTATCTTGCAAAATGAAAGGACCAGACATCCGTATGGCATCCTTCCTTCCTGCCACAGCTCTCCTCACACTTTACCGTGGCCTTTTTGGACCCTGTAACACGCTGTTTTACCTAGCCATTGGGTCTTCATTCACGCTGTACTTTTGCCTGAAAAATATTTCTTTTACCCATCTACTTAGCACCTCTAAGCTTTCTAATTACAAACTCAAACTGCATTTAACACCCTAGGCAAGGTTAAGAGCTCCTTACTCTGAACTCCCATGGCATGATTTCCTTCTCTATTCAGAGCATCTGCTGTGCTTTATGGTAACAGCTTATTTAGCTGTTGGTCTTCCTCACTGGATTATACAATCTGCTGGGGAAGGGAGACTGTCTTGCTCGCCACTTTATCTCAAGCATTTAGCATATCGCGTAGCACACTGTACTACATTGCATTGCACTGTATTGTTGTATTATCACGTATAAATACCAGCAAATGAATAAATCAGGACAGAAGCCTATACGACTGTGTGTTCTACTACATTCAGTATCATTGTTGAGGGGCAGCTGGGGCGTGGTAGAAAGGGCCATAGGTTAGGATTCTGAAACTCTGGAGTTTACTCTGGGCACAGGATGTGGTGCAGAGGAGCTCGTTAAATTCCTCTTGATCTCTCCATTTTTGCATGAATAGATTTGGATAATAAAGTGGAATGAAGTATGTCAGTAGGGCGTCATAAATGTAATGCCAATGCTGGCTATCCACATATGTGTATTAGTGAAGCTGAAATAGGAAAAGCTGGATTTTGACACACATGTGACATGCATCTCACCTCGAGTTATCCTTTTTCTGCTGTTAAGCTTCATGCACCTTCTCGTGTCCATTTACTGAAGGAATTTCTAAGCACTAGCCATCCAAGCGAATAAAGGCTGCTGGAAGTCTGAAGCACATGGTATCTAAGGCAATGGCCCTTCTCTAGGAGCAAAGGGGTACATCAAGTGCTGGAGGGAAGACATGAGACTTCATTCCCTGTAAATCATGCTACCCCATGGCTACCTATTCTAAATGCTTCCAGGCAGTCCTGCTTTAACAACCTCCTCTGGTGTCTAAGAACCAAACCAACCCACTCTTGGGAAAAGACATACTTACATGGAAACAACAATAATAAAAAAAATTACCTGAAATGCTGTGCTATGTCCTCTTCACATGACTAATTCCTATGGTAAATTTCACTCATCACGAATGCCTTTCTGGAGTCCTCCCTCTTCCCCCAAACTGTCAGGTCCTCATTTAACACTCTTAAAGCATTCTGCCATGTGCCATTATATCACTTAATTACAGCTGTGATTAAATAATTATTGGTGTAATTATTTGTTTGATGTCTATTTCCCTTGACAGATTAAAAACTGTATGAGGACAAGGACTGTGTGAGACATGTTTACTCCTGGAATTTCTGCGTCTAGTGCAATACCTGGTATGGAAAAGACATTCAACAATGACTTGCTGAATGGAAGATTACAGAACCAGGTAAGTTTTCAGTATGGAGAGATTTGAGAACAAGGGTTTCACATCACACATAAGGAAAGGCACACTTCTCAGCTGTCTTAATGCCACAAAATTAAGTTTGAAAACAGAAATGCAGGTGTGTAGATATGGCACACCCATCCAAAGAAACCCATGGGGCAAATCCTACCCATTTGAATTTGTGAGACAACCTATCGTTCTTCAGAGGGAATGTGCTAATAGAATAAAAAACACTTGCTATTTGACTTTGGATATGTCTGTTTTCCCAACCAGATGAGAATTATGGTAGAGGAACGTTGCTTCCTCAGCTTGGTAACCGTCCTGCTCCTAACACAGTACACAGCTAAGAGTAGAGTTTTATGAATGGTGTGTTGAACAAATGAATAGATGGGTGGACGAATGAATGAATAAACTAGAGATATCTAAAAAGACAACTAAAGAAATGAGCCCGGACTGTAAGGCAGAACTCATTCATCCATTAATGCCTTTGCATCAGGTATGAGAAAACATAATATACCTGTTTCGAACTGAGTTTCTCCTCTATTTATTGTTAATAAATAACTTCTGTAATGAACATGACTTTTCTCAGAAACTTGCTAGATTTTCAAGAGGAAGCAACTGTTGTGATGAGTTGGGAGGAAAAAAAGTGGCAGCTCACCCAGGAGCACGCACCTTCCAATTGAGTTTAAGTATGCATGTTTGCGTGCGCACACCTCTCCGTGCGTGCTGCTGCGACAATGCATAAAGTCTGTCTCGCGGCATGTGCCTGACAGACGAAGCCGGAGCTGGGACGTGCCTCATTTGGCTGCACTGTCACTCACCATTTTGTTCATTACAGAAAAATGAAGTCCATTTCCAAGCGTCCAGGGGACACACAGTAATTGGGCTCTCTAAAGCCTTTTCACTTAATCTGCTCAAGTTGTATTTATTTTTTAGAGAATTAGGTGTTAACAGCTGATGGACAGAACACCAGAAAAATGAAGGCAAATGGACAGGATAATAAAGAAAATGATGTGGTTTTCACCTGCTCCCCTGCGCTATCCCCTGCTTCTCCCACCAGCCCCTCCCTTCTCTCTCCCTCTTCCCGGGTTGCCCCACTGCAGAATTCAGATCCCTTTTTCTGGTCTGGGTTCTTTCTCTGATGAAGTTCCCTTCAAGCTTTTTGTTACAAAAACTTATATGTGTCATGTATTTCTTTGACTGAACCTCTTTCCTTTTTGACTGGAAAGCTATGGAAACTGAGCTCAAAGGGACATTTTTTCTTTGTTCCCTTCCTCATCCTCAGTTCCATCAAAGTTGAAGTGACCAAAAAAATGGCTTAAGAGGAGCTGAAGTTTCTTACATACATGGCTATTTTTTTTTCTTTTGGGGTAAATGTGAAGGTGGAATGCAACTCTTTTCTAGGGGAAATCAAACTGGACCTTCACTCAGAAAGACCAGTTCTCAAATTCCACTTGAGTATTATCTCCGGACGTTTTTTAACTTCTCTGAACTTGCTCCTTTTTTTGAGACTACAGAAGAGTAAATGTAGTGCCTGGCACAGAGGGGTGTGCAGGAAGAATGTTTTGGGTCTCTTTACACTTATTGGTGCCCTCTAGGAACATTTATCTGTCTCAGATTTTTGAACATTGCCATAATTCCTTTACTCCCGTAAGAGGAGAGGATTTAGCTGAAAAACAAAAATTAAAAAAAAAAAATGTGCAGAGAAGTCTCTCTACAAACTATAACCACCTAGTAATAGAAATGAAATGAGGCATCATTCAAAACAGAGGCTTGTCCACTGCAACTCAGCTTTCTAATCATTCGTGATTGATGAGTCTGCCAGAAGGAATCAAATATTTCTGCAAATCCTGATGATTTAATGTACTCATTTTCCTCCGGTTCTGCTTTCTGATGATGGTTTCCTGGGTCCCAGGGAGTGAGGTGGTGGACATTTGTTATTTCTAGAGCCTCTAATTGAGACCACAGCACCCAGCACCTAAAAATCCACTCTTTTTGTTGTTGTTGTTGTTGAGACAGAGTCTCACTCTGTCACCCAGGCTGGAGTGCAGTGGCCGGATCTCAGCTCACTGCAAGCTCCGCCTCCCAGGTTTACGCCATTCTCCTGCCTCAGCCTCCCAAGTAGCTGGGACTGCAGGCACCTGCCACCTCGCCCGGCTAGCTTTTTGTATTTTTAGTAGAGATGGGGTTTCACCGTGTTAGCCAGGATGGTCTCGATCTCCTGACCTCGTGATCCGCCTGTCTCGGCCTCCCAAAGTGCTGGGATTACAGGCTTGAGCCACCGTGCCCGACCATAAAAATCCACTCTTTAAGCATAATGGTCTGTTGATTTCCTCAGTTCTTGAACCCTGAGAAGTTCTGAATCCTCTCCCTCTCAGGCCGGCAACAAGAAGGCTTCAAAGCCTTGCACCTGTCAGGGATGGGTTTCCTGCACTACAACAAGACATTGTCAATCAGCAGCCTTGAGCCTTTGAGCCTTCCTCACACACTGTTGCATATAAGCCAGAGGAGGGGCTTTGAGAACTTGAACACTTCCAAAGGTTCTGTAACTTTGCTTTGGCATCAACAGTGGGACATGGTTTCATAGAAGGGAGCTGAGGTACCCAGAGGCCCTTCCCTAATAGCTGGAATTATAAATCTTGCATGAGGCATCCAAGGCCAGGGAACCATCCAGCTTTGTGGTAAAACAGACTGTGTGGACTAAATCATCGTGATCATCATCATTTATTATAACATCACCATTATCACAACACGCTTTTCACAATTTTTTTAAGTCTTACAATAATCCTAATAAAGTAGACAGTTAAGTCTTCAAGAGTATAAGCATTGGACTCAAACTCTTCAAGGTAGGGAGTTAAAAAAAATGCAAAGTTGAAGCCAAGACTGTCTGCTTCTAAGACCTGCAAGTCCAAATATTGTAAGTTAATGTACGTACTCAAACAAAGCCATGAACACTGGGCTATCAGATGACAAGCCTAGTGCATACAGCCTGATAACAGAAGATGGACCATGCCAGCTGTCACTTTGACAGTCTCCATCACTATAACCAGAGCCTTTAAAGGGGTGGGGTTGCACCTGCATAGTGAGGTCAGGATCCTTCACCTGCTGGAACCTGAGCATGAAAATACCCACACCACCACCAATCACAACATCATAAGGACCAGTCAATCAACCAAACCAGCAAGGACAATAACAAAAGCAATTTTTCCTGCCCACCACCCCGATAGACGCACAAAGTCCTCCTAATAGTCTGTGACAGACTACACAGCTGGGTATCATCTACCGCCCTGCTTCCCATTTCCTCTCAGATCTCATCTCCTGCCACTCTCCCACTGCCCCTAAATCCTAGCCATACTGACGGCTTTGCTGTTCATCAAATACATCAAGAACTTTGTGTGGCCTGCTTCCACTTCCTGGAAAGCTCTTTCCCCATGCCTGGTCAACCCCTCACCTTCCTCAAGTCTTTGCTCCATTGTCTCATTTTCCAGGATGCTGACCCTGGGCACCCTATTGAAGTCGTAACCTACTCTGCTCACCCTGCTGCACTCTTGATCTCCCTTCCTCTCTTCTACTTTCTCACTTTTCCAAAGCCCTTGTCATCTTCTAACAGCCTCTGTGATTTACCTTCTCACTGTGACTGTTGTTATTGTCTGTCCTCTGCTAGAACAGCAGCTCCATGATTATATGGCTCTGCGTCCATTACCCATTTGCTTAGAAGAGTGTTTGAATGAACGAAGGGATCCCCCAGCAGCTTTCACACCCCTTGGGACTCAACCTGGCCCCCTAGTTGTTGAGAGGTAAGAGTGAACTCATGACATTGCACCCTTAATATGGGTTTCCATACTCTAAAATTCCATGTCTGTATCTGCATCATGCTGTTAAACTTCACATCAGGCTTTTATGTCTGGTGGTACCTCAAAAACTTCAAACAATTACGTTGATGATACTGGGCTGGACACCTTAAACTCTGGTGCCACATTACAATGAAACATGGGAAACTGAAAGCGTAGAAAGTTGTTGTGCAGCCAAATACCTCCAGCAGCTGCCACTGTAATGTACAGCAACATCATGGGCTTGTCTGTGCCTCAATTTTCTCATCTCTCAAGCTTGGTTCCTTTTAGTTTTGAACCCATGCACCCTGATGAGTTAAGAAGAAAGAAAATGTTCTAAAACAGCGGCAATAGAAAGGACATGATATTCATAATGAGGGTTTTTTTGTTTGTTTGTTTTTGTTTTTGTTTTTGCCAAATGTTGCTCATCATGTTTAACTTCTAAAGAAAACATCTTAGAATCAAGCAAAAGGATGACCTTAATAGAGCAATAATAATAATAATAATGAATAATTTAGCATAACCTCATTGCATAATGAACATCTACTGTAGAAAGACATCTCTATAGGTAACAGCTAAAGTTAAAAATTTGGTCTTTTAGAGCAGCATTATTTCAAGGGTGACTGTCCTCAGGAAAAAACACTGACACTCTTTAGAAATTAATGTAGCCAACGGAGGGGCTTTAATAATAATAGTTTTGATTTTAGAGATTTTAACAGAAGTATAAAACTTGACATTCTCATAGCTCCTGTCCTTGTATTCTCACTCCTATACTTAAAAAAATCCTTACTGACTAGTTATGTGAGATGTTAAAAGTTACAACATTGCAGTTACTGATACAAATGGTGTTAACTGGAAATATTAAAGCATTCTAAATGTCTTTCTTATTTCTGGTATATTCTTCAGGGGATTTAGACATGTTTAATGTTTAAATGCCAAGTCTTACTATAGTGTTTATTGATCTTATAAAACAAGTAAATAGGATAGGATACACTTTTGGTTAAAAATTACTGGGTCTCATTTTTACTTGAGTCTTTAAAACAGTAGTGTGTCACTATAATGTGATAACATAATCTTTAAGAAACAGTAGAATACTTAAGCCTTTCAAAGTGATTTTGATTTTTAGATCATCAGATGTATGATGAAAATGGTTAAATGTTTGTGATGTGAGCTCTGTACTCAATGACATAACGATATTTGTTTTTATAACATACAATCTTTCCTTGAAATAAAGGATGAAACACTTTTCCCTTAAAAAAAAAATAATTGGTGGGTAAAATATACTATAAAGACATAACATTCCCAATTGTAATAATAAGAAGAATTTTTAAAATCCCCCAAAGGATCAAATGAACTGTTATTTCAGATTATAAAGGTTTTTTAAATTCAGATTTTCAGATTTATCGGCTGAATTTTTGTCAATATCTATCTAACATTGTTTATGATAGAAAAAGCTTTGAAAAGCTTAGGCTAAATTTGTACACTTTATGTGGAATGTGTGTATCAACACATGTACTTATTTTAATGTGGGTATAATTATTACTGAATTGTGGCTTTCAATGGGAAGATCACTAGGGACAGTTAAATCTGACTGCATTTAGCTTTCATTGAAACTCTAAAATTATTTTTTCGAAATGTTCAGGTTTTGAAAAAATGCGAACTGTGTTTGTCTCAAATAGTCTTTCCTTAATTTTTCAGACTGGTATTTTAAGGCAAATTTAATCCATACAGTTCATACTCATTTACACTTAAATTATCCAACTAGAGCTTTTAACAGCTATTTAATGTCCCAGACACCTTTTGAGCTTTTAAAGTGAGCTCCTAAAAGCCTTTTCCATCTCATTCATCCTCCTCTCATCATCAGTTTAAGAGACTGCATTTTGCTCAGAGTAAACAAATTGAATACTGAAACTTTTGGTTATTTTTCCTCTCGGTTTATGACCTCTGAATGTAAAGTGGCTTTCAGATGTGACATAACTAATTTTCCCATCCCTATGAGCCAATACAGAGTGGGTGTCACATTACACTGACTTACAAACAGCTATATAGCCAGCAAATGAGGCCATCTCTGACCCCTCGCTGGGTACCCAGAGCATATAAATAGATAATTACAGAAACTCAAACTTCGATGACATTTTTCATCTGAAAATTGCCAGGGCTTCCTTTAGAATGGCGTAAGCATGCATCTTAGAACTTGCCATAGTCACAAATATTCCTAGTTATATCTCTAAATATCTCTACCTTTTCACAGATGGCAAAGGCTTAAGCAGCTGTAAACCAGGGAACTGGAGGTCCTTCCTTCCAGGTTTATGGTTCTTTGGAATGCAGAAAGGTCATATTTTAAGAGATAATGTGTGTGTGTGTGCGTGTGAGAGAGAGAGAGAAAGAGAGAGAGAGGAAAGTCTGATAATTTGAGACTTGCACAAACACCCATCTCTTTAAAATTGTGAGGCCACCAATCACTGGGGTTTGAATTTGATGAACTCTAGTCATTCTTTTTAGGAAGAAAAGGCTTTACAGTTGCTGCTTATGTTATTACCACCTATTCTTATTCATTCCTTGCCCTCTCAGGCAACAGATATCATCTTCCTGAGTGTTTGAAAGGCACATCAAAAGTCATTTTCCCGATTTCTTTTCGCTGATACCAGTTCTAATCCCAACACTCAGTATATTCCACGTCTTATTCCCAGGGTCCACTGCGACATGTTTCTATACCTTTAGATTGGTGAAGAGAAAAATGGAATGGCCTGGGGAAACAGTGAGGTAAAGAAAAAAATTCCTCTGGAGGGATGCTCAGAGAAACAGACCTCGTTGGCAGGGGCAGAATTGCATCAGAACGTCCACTTTGATGCCCCGAGGGAGCAGAGCCCAGGTCACACTGACATGGCAGGAGGCCGTGCAAGTGTGGGAAGGGAAGGCCTTCCACCTGCAGTGTGGCCAGCCAGCCCCTCCCACCACACGCTGGCAGACCCGCTGTTCTGGATGGCTGCATTTTCCTAATAAGACTTTGCACAAGCGGCTAAATGAAGCTGGCTGCCTGGTTGAGTTCAATCCCAGGCCCATTTCAGTTTACCCATTTCCTCAGAATGTAATCTCACCTCCTCACTATTGGATTCCTTCAGGGCCTTGTAACTGATGAATAGAGGACACCAGGACGGGGTGGGAGGCATGTGGGCAGGCAGCACAGAAACCACAGCGCAGCACACTCAGAGGGCACCTTCTAAGAAGCCACAGAACGCGCGGTTTCAAGGTGCAAGGGGACCTCAGAAAACATGCAGTGCAGCCCCCATCTGACTTCGGATTCCCACACGTGACTGCCCTGCCTCTGCTGAAGCGTCCTGTGGAACAGGGGGCTCAATACCCGGCAACTTTCTTAGGAAGTTCCCCTTTGTTTGGAGTTGACATTTACCTCCCAGAAACTGTGTTTTACAAACCCAAACAAAATTCCTCCTCTGAATCACCCAGTTATAAAAGAGAAATGAGCCACTCTTGCAATAAAAGCATTTGATCTGAGAAAAGGTACCTCTTATGAACCCTTTGGATGGTACATATTAGATGAATTTGTTCAAAACACGTGAAATGAAAGTGCTACCGGCCCCCACCCCGATTTCTACCAAACCAAGGGAATGAGGCGCTCATTCTTCAGCTAGTTGCAGTCACAACTAGTTGATGTAACTAGCTGAGGTGCTAGTTACATCAATAGCTGTATCTGTCATTGATCACCTATTTTGTATATTTTATATTCATTATCTTATTCCTTATATCTGTATGGTAATTTATGTGGGTTACTATTTCTACCTTACAGAAGAGGAAATTAAGGCTCAATTAAATAATCTATACAAGGAAATATCTTCCCTAAGTGGCAGAACTGGGGTTCAAGCTTGGAGCTATCTAAATGCAAAGACTATGACTTATTAACTATGACGTAATAGTGTGTACACATATTCATGCAGATGAACGGATATATACTCAAATATATGCTTAAGCCTTTTTATTGGGGTGTATTTATATGTAAATATATGTGCTCATATGTATATTTGTATGAGTATAAAGGAAACTATATACAAATATATGTAATGTATTTATAGCTATATATTTTACAAATAATTATGTAACTATGAAGATTGCCATAAATGCTGGGTGTGGCCTCACTACAGAGCTATGCAGGACGTGTGGCTTGGCTTGGTTTAATTTGCAGATGGTTGTTAAAGACTAAGTTTACCACCCAAGTCAATGGCTACACACGTCTGCCCTTTTGGGAAGAACTCAACCCTTTTCCTTCAGAGAGTAGGTACAGCCTCTCCCCTCCAGGTGAGCAGCCCAGTCACAGCAGACCCCCATCCCTCTTCTGTGGTCAACCTTGAGAAGCCTCTCTTGGCCAGATGTTTCTAGCTCCCTGGTCTGACGCTGCAGTGCCCCCCGGCAAATGAAGCAGCCACTGGCACACCCTCGCTTTTGTAAACTGCTCGTCATTCTCACCCCTTCCTGTGCTTTTGTAAACTGCTCGTCATTCTCACCCCTTCCTGTGCTTTTGTAAACTGCGCATCATTCTCACCCCTTCCTGTGGGCAGAATTGGGGTCCCAGTGTCTCGTTCCCAGCCCTGGACTCTTACGGCCTAAGGGTTTGCGTTCCCGAAGCTCACCTTCTGGTCGTAGGTTTTCACATACTTCTCTGACTGAAGCACCGTGGGGCTCCCGGGGTGTGCTCAGGAGGACATTTCCCATGGGATTGCAGCACCCGTGAAGGTAACCAGAGGAAGGAATCTGCTTTTGGTCACTTCCCTCCACCCCACAGGAGAGCCCATGGAGGTGGGTATTCGGCTGGCCGGGCCCCTGCCTTTGCATTTCCTTGTTTGGTGAAGCCCTCTTCAGCCCAATTCAGGGGAGATGAGCAAGGTGGGGGACAAATTGCACCGACCTGCTGGGCTTTCTGGCAGAGGTTTAAGAGTTTTTCGTTGCTGGGAAGATTTCATTCAATACCAGGTTCCTGCCAAAGAAGTCTTGCTGAGGCCAGGTGCAGTGGCTAGCACCTGTAATCCCAGCACTTTGGGATGCCAAGTCTGGAGGATTACTTGAGTCCAGGGCAGCCTGGGCAGCATAGGGAGAATTCGTCTCTACAGAGAATTTTGAAAGGTTAGCTGGGTGTGGTGGTGCATGCCTATGGTCCCAGCTACTTGGGAGGCTGACAGGGGAGGATGGTTTTAGCCCAGGAAGTCGAGGCTGCACTGAGCTGTGATCCTGCCACTGCACTCCAGCCTGGCAATAGAGAGATACCCTGTCTCAAAAAAAAGAAAAAAAAAAAGAAAAAAAAAAAACCCAAGCAAACAAAAAAAGAAGTCTTGCTGAACCCGCTTCATGCTGGAGTTTTGTATAACTGGGGTGGGAATGCCATGTGTATTTTTTTTTTTTTTTTTTATGTTTTATTTGATTGCTGGTTGAGAATAAATCATGGAGAGTTCCAGGCTTGGTGTAATCCAAATTGGAATCAAGTTAAGAAGCAGAGCTAAAAACCAATCTAGGAGCACTTTTAATGTTGACTGGGTCTGTTGAGTTCCCGAGACACCGATAACTTGGTGTGGAAAGGAGAATTACAGTTTGTGCTGAAATACAAGGTTTGTCGATAGAAGAGGAATGAGGGCAGTAAACATTAAGTGATCGCCTTTAGAAAGCCAGGGAACACTTCTTTGGTTCGCTAAAGGAGAAATGCCCTGTAGCATCTTGTCATACAGAAAAGTCGTATTTGGATTTTCCAAAAAGAAGCTGAGGCATGTACACAAATTTGAGTTACTCAAAAACAAAGACAGTGAACGAGTGTCCTCCTGCGCATGTAAGCTTGGACCGGTTGGTACTGGCTGCATCCAGGGTCCATGGAGAAGAGTAGGCCGATTCATCAGTGATCTCTGCAGCTGGCACAGAGGGGAGACACAGAGACACACATGCAACTGCCTACTCCAGGGATTGCCTGGACACTCGGTGTGATTAGGATTATTCCATTGTACTCTGGAGCTGCTAAGCTCTCTGGATGGATTTGATAGAGTGAGAACCCTGCAAAGAGGCCTCAGAGGTCTTTGGAACTGGCACTCATCTGAGTTCAGAAATTATACATGGGCCCTTACCAGAGGCAGGAGAATGGGCTAGTCTCGGGCACACCACCGTAAAACCTGTTGTCCCTGCAAAGCACTTGATGCCGTATGCCTGTATTTCTTTGTTCTCCCTGGAGTGGTGGTTGAATTTGTGCTTGCTTTTATTTTGATATCTTAGTACATTGCCTTAACGTAAGACTAAGGCATGCTCTATATTATGTATTTTACCCCAGACTTCCTGTGTCTCTGACCAGCTGCCTTGACCATTATCATGGATGGGCTCTGGGCAGGTTAGCGTCATTATGCATATCTTATATGCAAGCATGAGCGGGAAAGAAACACGGCTTCTCTCAGTTCACTTCTATAGCTAGTTATGCAGGGCCAAAGGTAGCCAGTGAGTATTCTGTAGGACTTAGCTGATAGCCAGAAATAGTCTTAGGGTTCTTGAAGTCATCCACATTTTGGCAGCAACTTCATTACAATGCAGTCCAACAGGACATTCTGCAATGACGGAATGTTGTAACTGTCCTTTCCAGGACAGTAGCCACCACTTACATGTACCTATTGATCACTTGAAAGGTGACTACAGAAACTGAAAAACTAAATTTTTTTAGTTTTGCCTAATCTAGTTAATAAAATAAAATTAAATTACCACATGTGGCAAGTGGCTACTGTTTGGCAATGCTTCTCGAATCTTAGCATGGATAAGAATCATCCGGAGGGCTTGTTAACACATAATCCATCCCCTGGGTCCCACCGTCAGGAATCCTGAATCAGGTCTGGGGTATGATGTGAAGACCTGTATTTCTAACGAGCCTCCAAGCACTGCTGCTGCTTGTCCAAGGACTTCACTTTGGGGACCCTTGACAGAGGAGCCCAGAATCATTTAACTCAGGGGTTCTCAACCAGGGACAACTGTGCCCCCTAGAGGACATTTGGCAATGCCTGGAGACCTTTTTTATGATCACAGTTTGGGGAGGGGGGTGCTGCAGACACCTATTGGGTAGGTCAGGGATGTTGCTAATATCCCATAATGCACAGCATCCCCTTCCCAAACTGTGATCATAAAGTATACAGTTTAAATGCCAGTAGCACTAAGATTGAGAAACTGCTCACTGCTCATGCCAATCAGAGCTGGCTGCAGAGACAGTTGCAGTAACATCTTTTCTATTTAATGTTAACCTGTGTCCTTGACAGGCTGTGACCTTATTCCCTCATCAAATATTATAATATCGTTCATTCCTTCAACCCTAAGACCGTTGAGGAAGCTTCAACACCCTTCCCATTCAGCTGGGAAGTTGGACACTGGCAGTGGAGGTTGGTACTTGAGTGTCTTCCCCTAGATTCTACGC
Organism: Piliocolobus tephrosceles; assembly: GCF_002776525.5. Lineage (NCBI taxonomy): Eukaryota > Metazoa > Chordata > Mammalia > Primates > Cercopithecidae > Piliocolobus > Piliocolobus tephrosceles. The sequence continues at coordinate 122,183,924 of NC_045446.1, forward strand.
TGGGAGCCCAGGCAGGCGTGCACCAGACACCAGGACCTAATAGAGTGCTGCCAGGCAGGAGAGGGAGCGGCTCTTTATCAGGTCTCTGAGAGGAGTAGCACAAAGAACGTCTGATTTTTGCAGAAGCATTAGTCAGCAGGAGCTGTGCTGGAGGCATTAACCCAAGAAGTGCATTAGGATAAAAAATAAGGAGATGAGGGCACAGGTTCTTATGCCAAGGTTCTGCTCTTCCACATGAAGGCCACCCTTGCTTCCCAGGGCTCTACGGCTGCCAGACTGCAGCCTCCAGGAGAGGCGGTGAACATGCCCTGGAGTCCTGGGGAGTCAGAGGTCAGAGCCGGAGAGGCCTCCCTGGAACGTCCCTTTGCCTTCCAGACCTGAAGCCAGCACATGCTTCCTCACAGAACACAGGCGCTTCCAGGCTGCTTACGGTAGCAAATGCTCAGTATTTCTGGAGGTTGTTGTTACTTCAGGTCCTAAAATCACACATATGTATACTGCCTCTACCACCACTAAATGCTCCCCCGAAAATCTCAGAGAGCAAAGTCTCCCTCACTTTCTGAATTTTTCTGCTCCCTCTTCCATTTTTAAGCTCTGGACTCCATTGGAGCTTCAGGAGCCTCTAAATGCATAACAGCCCCCGGATCTGTAGCCCCCCACTTTGTTCGAGTCCGTTTACAGAACTGTTTCCTTCAGGTTTCTCTGCTTAGCCGTGGAAGATCCCCAGGCCTCAGTGGTGTGTCACTGACTCGAAATTGGACGGAACTAATCTCACGGCTATATGGCCTTTCCATCATTTTTGTCGGAAATGAAAATCTAAAATAATTCTGCAACCATCTTCATGGCCTGAACCCGCTTTCTGTTTTTAGATCCCCAAACTATTTTATAATGCTCAGAGGCCTTCTTGAGTGCAGCTGCTGGCTCTTTATACGACACAGCTAAAGTCTATTAGCACTTTTGAGTCTTTGGCTGGCCATACCCTGTCAACCGCCCCCTTAGCAGCTTGGGATGGAGCCGGCCACCGTGCATGATGGCACAGTGACAAGGCGATTAGCTCACTTGAGGATAGCACATTCTGTCTGCAGAGGCACTCAGTCGGAGCAGGTTGGCTGGTAGGGAAAGCTGGGTCCCCTCAGCCTCATGCTCCCTGCAACATCCTAGGCCCCTTTCTCAGCTTCACATAACAACTGCATGACCTGAGCAAAGTTGTTTGGTCTGAGACTCAGTTTCCTCTTTCGCAACGCAGAGCTAACACTAGCTCCCTGAGTTGCCGAAGGTGTCAATCTGATGGCACTGACTCATGTGCTGGCACAGTGCCTCGTCTATGGTGGGGGGTGTTCGGAAACGCTGAAGCTCTTCTGTGGTGTCCATACTGGTGAATCACAGCTCCCAGGTCCAAGACCCGGCCCTGGATGAAGGTGCAAGGCAGCGTCTCGGAACAGGAAGTGTGGGGTACACGGGGAGGAGGGCGCTGCCTCCACTTCTGGATTATCCTGAGGCGTGAAGGGAATTATGCTGAACGAGTGTGACTGCAGAGAGAATGCTGTATTCGTACAGAAGGCTATTTTTACACTTTGGCTAATTAGTTTTGACCTGTGTGAATTTGGTCGCATAATTACACAACTCAGATTTCCTGTTAGCCAATCGGACTGATGCTGTGATCTCACCCATTTCAACAATTCTCGATTATCAGAGCAGACGCCAAGAATCGGGAAAAATAACTAATGTTCTCCTCTTGTGAAGATGTCTTATGTGAGCAGAACTGGCTTTCGGGGGTGGCAAAGCTGAAGGAAGCTTTCTCATCCCATTTGTCAGTGCCAGCTCTAGTTCCTCCCAGTATATACCTTTCCAAGCTCAGGGCAGTATAGAACAGGCTTCAGAACGCCCAAATCTATGCCCTGTAGTTACTGTGTGCCCAGCAGGACCAGAGACTTGAGGATGGCTGCTGGGTTGTGGATGGGCAGGGCTGAAGAGACCAGGCAGGGAAGAAGACACAAATTCAGGGGCCTGCAGATGACCAGGTCACCATGTGAAGGTGAGTGGAAGAGCACCCTAAGGCTGCGGTCATACAGGCCAGGTATGAAGGAGAAAACAGGGAGAGGCTTCAGAGATGCAGAGTGGTTGTTCACTTGCCAGGCAGGAGGTCAGAGCGGCTTCTCCAAGGCAGAAGTGGCAGAGGTTACGGGGGAAAGTCAGGCTTGGGGTCTGTTTTAAAGGCAAAGCCAACAGGATGAGTGGAGGAAGGGGATGACGCATGCTGCTCCTGTGACTGCTCCTCACTGATGGGCTGCAGCCTGGGCCGGAGAGACCACATCCACTCTAGGGACAGACACACACCTCGAAGAAGACGGTCTGAGCTACAGACATCAGGCTGTGTTTGTTTCCAGCACTTAGGATGTAAACACCAGCCCGGCAGGTTATGGGAAGTGGCCGTGGGCTTGAACTCAGCCAGTCCAGCTCTGTCTGGCCTCTAGCCTTATAAATTATGTAGCTGTCTTCATCTATTATTCAGCATAATTTATTTTGGACATTTGCATCAGCAATTTATATACAAATTGCTGTATATAGTGCAAAATAAACCAGATGCCAAAAGAGGGAGGAGAGAATTAAATGGACATGCGTGAAGGTGGGGGGAGCCAAGGGGGCTGTGCTGGGGATGAAGAGCCCCGTCATTAATCAACCACAGGCTCTGCAGAGACAGGAGGAGACGAAAGAGCAGGTTGGGAAGCACTTGGAATGCGAAGAAGTACCCGATTAGCCCTCCCCAGGGCCCGGCCTTGTGTACTTGGGACATTCAGATTTCGCTTGCGAAATACCACATCTCCCACCTCCCTAGAACTACACCCACAGGTGCAAGGAGCAGTATCTACCAAGACGTGGGCAGCCCTGGCCCCAACCAGTTCAGGCAAGAGTGAGGGTACTTCCCTGGGTGGGGACCCAGCTCCAAACCACAGCCCTTGACCCCAGAAGGAAGTGTCTCAATTATTCAATGTCCATTTAGTGAATTCAGTGGCTTAACCATTGTCTGTCTTCACCGCCCAGCGCAATGATTTCAGATTTGGAAATGGCTTCTAACGGGAGTCTGCTTTGCACGGAAAAGTCCTTTACGAGTTCTGGGGTACTATTGAGGAACAAAGGAGAGGAACAGGACAGCACCTAGGAAAAGAAGGACGGAATATTCCTTCTGGGTCCCAACCAACTGTAGCTTTTGGGAGAAACGGCTAAGCAGGCACCATGTTTTGTTTTATTTTTCTTGTCTCTTTTTCCTGTCCAAAGCCGCTAATCCTTTCCTCTGCCATTCATATCTGGTAGTGGAGAAAAAAACCAGAGGGGAGGAGGAGGCATAGTCAGGAAAAATATGGGGACAGGGGTCAGAGGCAAGAAACTGCACCAGGGGAGCACTCAGAGAAAGGAAACCACATTCCGGTTGCAGCAGAATCAATAAAATATTTTGTTTTGTGTTTCTGAAACCTGCAGGGTACGATTGGAAACAGTCACGAAGTACAAGTTTTTCTGTGGCAGAAAGATGTTTCCGTTGTTTTGTTTTGTTTTAAATGCATCTATGCCTTACCTTACTTGCGGGCCAGTGAGCTAGCCTAAAATCAAAGCTCTGTGAAGCCCACTCTTGCCATTTCCTTTTTGAAGGCTGTCCCTTGGTCACATCTGACCCACCAGCTCCTGTCATTAGCATCCGAGTGTTAAGCCAGAGAAACTCAATCTGGGAACACCACCAATGTGGCCAGTAAGCTGCAATTTAGTTAATGTGCACTCCTCGTAGGCCCTGGTTTTGGCCGGAGCGTATTTGGGTAGAGTGTGTGGTGGTGATGGTAGGGAACTAGAGAGGAAGGGGAGGGTGATGGGCTCATTTGCAAGAACTGCCCAGCTGAGATAACATTTAAAATGAACAGGAGAAGGTCCAATGCTTTGTAATCCTCCAGCAGCTGCTCATTTTGGGTTGGGATCAGGAAGGAGCACTTTGCCATTAGTCCCTGAGCCAAAAGTGGCCGGTGGTGGTTTCTGGTCTCCCTAAGCCACCTCCAAAGGGGTCACTCAGCTGTGTCCTAGGGAAGCGAAACAAGAGAAAAAGAACAAGATGGCTTGTAGGCTCCATCCATGTGTATGGCCCCAGGGATGCCCCTGCAGATGGGCCTGGTTGGAGACGGTGATATCTTGGATGGGTTCACTGCAGCTCCGTGCCCGAAAAGGGCAGCTGGTGGGCTTGTTCCGCTGTTCTTCAGCCTGTCACTGCACCACTCTTAACAAGTTATCCACATCCGAGAGATGCAGATTATGCCTCAGCTTAGAGGGCCAAGCTTCCCTCCAAGTGACTGAGCCTGCAAAAAGCTGCCAGAGTCCCTGCAGCCTGCCCAGATCCTGCCTGAACCCAGCCCAAGGAGACGGTCGTCATTCCAGCCAAGGGCTCACCCGGGCTGGATGCCTTCCTCCCCCAGGCCTGTGGTTTCTCCCACTTGAGGAAGAATTGCTTTTTCTTTTGCTGTATAATTACAAATAAAACAAAACTACTTTGAACATATTAATGATAACAGATGGCTTCATAAAATGTAAATAGAGTAATAAAAATACAAATGGGGGTCCTATCAGTAATTAACTTTTGATTTATACAGTCCCAAGAAACTTGGAGCTAGTGCTGCCTTTCTCACCCATTAGATGGTAATCCTCTTTCCATCATCCTCCTAGGCTTGGCCTTGTTGGCTTTTCCATATCTCTTCCCTGACCCTCCATCCCAAGCTGAGAGGTACCTGCAAGTTTCACGGCACTGAAGAGTGGAAATCAACGCTTGCAGTCATCTCTTTGGAATGTGCCAATAGGCTGCCTCATTATGACAGCCACGAAGTACTTGAGGGACACGAAGTGTTCCATAAATGCGTATTATTCTTGCTGTAATTACGACACAGTAGTAATAACTCAGTTCGTTGGGGCCTTTTCACAGTAGCTTATATTCTCTTATTTATTTGGCAATCAGGCACTTTGCTATTTATGGATGGAAAACATTCTTTGGTGCCAAGGTCAGGTCACTGGATAAAGCCAACAGAGAACCAACAGAGAGCCAACAGAGTAGAGAGATTCTGATTTCTCGGTTCACCTTGAGTTCAGAAATATTCACAAAATCATAGTAACAGAAAACCACAGAATTAATTCTGCTCTATAGGCTCATCGTCTGAGTAGTGAATCTTCTTAGATCCAAATATTGACTCCTCTGCTTACCAGCTGGGCAACCCTCGGCCCGTGACCTGACTGACCTTCCAGCAGCTAACTTCCCTCATCTTTAGAAGGAAGGTACTGATATCAAATCCCCCAATGCAAGTGCTGTATTAATTAACACGGGAAAGCACTTGAAACAGTGCCTAGCTCATAATAGGTGTTCAGTAAGCGTAGCTGCTATGACTGGCCACAATCGCCACAACACAGCTGAAAGAGGCCTCTAGAGATCATGTAGTTTGGTGTCTGCATGACACAAAACAAAATGAAAGAAAAACTGAGGCCTACAGAGAGCCCAGGACTTATCCACAGTCAGTCAGGCAGTTCTGATAGAGGATTTGTGTCACCTCTGTGAGGCCAGTATAGGAAAAAGGGTCTTAAGTTATGGCAAACTGGATTTAGGACTCTCATGAAGTTTCCAGTCTTAATTAGGCAAAAGGATGGATTAACGAAAAACAAGATGGAAACACCACGTAATAACTATAGTGATTAACATTTAAGTGTTTTCGATAGAGACCTAATATTCTTCAAACAGCTTTCCATGCATTACATCATTCAGTCCTCAAACAGCCCTATGAAGCTTGTATTATTGGGAATGACATTTTACAGATGAGGGAACTGTATAGAGAGGCTAAGTTCCCTGCACCAGTTGGCACAGCAATTAAGTGACAGAGCTGGGATTTGAAATTTTCTGTGGTCACTGCAGAGCCCCCTATGAGTGAGATAATTAAGCAGGGATATAGAGTGACTGGATGTACCCCAGATTTCCTTCCAGTGCTATGATTCCTTCAACAAATATTCCCTATGTCTCCATACCACCTAACAAATATTCCCTATGTCTCCATACCACCTGAACCCAAACCCTCTTGCTGCCCCTTGGCAGGCACTGGCGTAGACTTGGAAGACACAGCATTAACTTCATTTATGGCTCTTGCCCTCATGGGGCTATAGTCTGTGGTTCTAAACATGCTGTGATCTGTATTTATGTTTTTTGGGGGTTTGGGTGCTCCACTCCAGCCGGGACAGAGCCCCCTTCTTTTTACCCAGTCAAATGGTGATGGTTGAGATCCAAAGAGCCTCCTATGACAAACTCCTCCCAACCTCTTTCTTGTATCCCTGAAGGGATTCCATCCCGACAACCATGTCTTCCCTTAATTAACCAGATACTGCCCAAATGATGACCTGCAAGTGTCTCTTCCTGTTCATGGCCAGCTCACGATGGCAATGGCAGTGACGTATCTAGGTTAATCACATGTGATGTTTTCACATCTAAATTAAATGGCAAGCAATCCCAGAATCCAATACTTTCTCCATCACTACTAAAATCAAGCTAATGGGACCAATTCAATTTTTCTCTTGCAGATGGAGCTTGAGACGGCACAAAAGCCAACAAAGAGCACAGTAACTCTGTCCTAGGGGAGAGGAGGAGAAGCTGGATGAACAGTCAGCAGAGCCCAGAGGAGCCCAAACCAGCCGAGTTTAACAACAGCAAGGCCCACGTCCACCCAGCACCCTGAGAGAGAGTACTCTTGGATGCACGTAGCTCGATAGATTCTTGTCACGAGCCAGTCTCACTGGGATTGATAGTGATTCCAAAATATATTTCATTTCATCAATTCCAGTTAAATTATTGCATCTAAGGAAAAGAAATTTGCCATGGCTGATGTGCCAGTGTCAGCTCAAACCTGTTTCAAGGAGACCCGCATGTGAGCGGGGGATGCTGTCCTCACCAGCCTTCGCCCCTGCACACCTCTGTGCCACTGCCTCAGCTGAGTGGATACCAATGGCCCTGGAGAGACCCTGTGAACTCTGAGGATGGCGCCCGTGCCCCGTGCCCCATGCATGGGATCTCTGTTTCACCCCAGCCGCACCCTGCCCCGGCTCCTCAAGGGCTTCTTTGGAGGCACACTACATCCTGGAGCCATTTAAGCACATAAATCAGCTGTCAGCTGTACACCCAAATATCTCCATTCTTGTGATTTTGTCAGATCATCATCACTAATAGGATGTTGAAATTCATAAATGTGTCTATTCCAGTAATAGGCCTGTGTACTGCCATCTCCCAGTTTGAAAAGAGAGAGGTTTTTGCTGAGGACACGAATCCCACACGTCTCAAGAGGGCACCTGGCTGACTTGAATTGGGGAGGTGATTTCCTCCTGGGAGAGGCTGCTGAGCTCTTTAATACCGAAACTTTAAATATATCGGTGGCTGTGAAGCACAGCCAGCAACCCAAGAATTGCTCAGAAAATCACAGGATTTTAAAGCAAGGAAGGAAAAAAAAAAACTGTTCCTTTCTCCCCCTCAGGCTGGATTCCCGGTTGCTTTGTCTGGAAATGCAGTGGCCCTCCAGCGTGAAGGGCATCTGCAGAGCAAAGCCAGACAGTAGCCAGGAGGCCGCCTGCCTCCCCAGAGACTGGCTTCTCATCACCAGGAGCTACAGGTACATTTTCCTAGGGATCCCAGCAAAGAAGCGTTGGACTTAATCACTAAGATGCCCTGCTGTGCAAACACTGGGTCCTGTGGCCACATGCAAAAGGAAGTTGGGTCAGGCTTTGGCCCAGAGCACGACATGACCAGTGTCCATTTCCTGAGCAGCAGTGGAGTGCCCCGACCAAGTCTGGGAACCTGGAGACTCTGCCCTGAGAGCTGGGGCTGGGTTTATCCAACTTCTTAGGTGAGGTTTTCATCTTTACTGGGAGACCTTTGTCCTTGGGATGGGAGGTGTCCCATTCATTAGTTATAGTGCTGGCTCTGAATAATTGCGGCCAGAGACTGCTATGCTGGGCAAGCACCAATGTCCAGTTGTACCGCGGCTGCTGCCATCACACTGTCTACGCCGTTGGTTAGTATGGCACTGCCTTTTACAAGACATGGTCCCTTCCCCCGCTCAGCTGTTCCCCATGATAACATGAGGCGGTGAGCACAGCAGGTGTCCACACCCGATTTTTTACAGACAGAAACAGTTGGAAACCTGGAGGCCGAGGTTCACAAAGGTTAAATGTGGTGAAGGTCACACAGCGTCCACAAACACTTAACAAAACAGGACTAGATTCCTAATCCAGTTCTTTCCACTATAGCTCATGGAAACAGAATCTCAGAGACAGTTTTCAAACTCCTCCACAGTCCGTTCAGCAGCTTCGCGGGCCAGCCCAAAGCCGAGGTGCCCGCTGGCACTCAACAGCGCCAAAGTTCATGGCCCTTCCCAGGACGCTGCGCCCCGCGGGGCCTCCCCTCCTAGAGCTCTGCTTCTTGCCACCTGCCCCCGCTTGGGCTGCCCCTCCTACTGCTCTCGCTGCCAGGCAGCGTGGGGCCTCCCACGAATTTATGGAAGGAGATTGGATCCTGCAGAGCCCCTCAGCACGAGCCCAGGAGGCTTCGCATGAAAAATTATTGCACCGCACACACGGAGGCTGTTTAAACCTGTCACTTTAAAATATCCCTTCTCCTCTGCCCAGGCTGGGCCAGGAGGAGCAGACCCAGGAAAAGGAAATCAGTTTAAAGTGACAGCCCTTAATTTCTGAAGCCAAACCTCAGCATTTGTGGCAGACTTTTTATGTGCTGAGGTCTCAATTTAAAACCAAAGTGTCCCAATGGCACCGCGTAATTCTCAGTGAGTTTTTGCACCTTGTGCTCAGGCCTTCTTATCAGAAAAAGTCCAAAACTAAGAAGAGGCTTCATATTCATCTTGGAGCAGGCCCAGCACAGAAGCAGGCCAGGGCAAGAAAGGGCAGCAAAGCCCCCCGGGGAGCCAGCTGGACCTGTTTAATCACTTTGCTTTTGTTAAAAGCTGCTGTTACCCGGTTGCCTGGGGCAAGGACAGGATGCTCAGCATTCAGTTAAAATACATTTCATGATTGGAGGGCAGCTCTGAACCAAAGCCTGGTTATTTGCTAAATACGGTAGCCCCCCCACCTTTAACTGTGGTTTGGCATGGTCTGAAAATATTATTTGGAAAATCCTGACCAGAGCAATTGTCGTGGTATTGCAGTGCTTGTGTTCAAATAACTCTTGTTTGACTTCATAATGGCTCCAAACTTGGCAATTTGAATATGTCAAAGAGAAGCTGTAAAGTGCTTCCTTTAAGGGAAAAGGATTTTCCTTTTGCTGCTAAGATTTTTATCCAGAAGCAGAAAAATGATCAACGTAAAGGATTAAAAAAAGAAAAGCTTCCCAATGCATCCCACCATGCATTTCCCCTCACCGTTCTCAAATTAATAGGGAGACAAAAAAATTGTATGTTGAGCTTACCAAGATCTACAGTAAGAACAAATCTGTGAAATTGTAAAGAAAAAAAAGATGTGCATAGTATATGCAGGATTTGGCACTGTCGACTGCTTCAGGCACCCACTGGGGGGCCTGGAATATATCCCCCGAGGATAAGGGGGAACTGCTGGGCAAGTTTTCAGCATCCCACAAGACTTCACTTGGTTTTCACTCCTTCCAGGCAGTCTCCCCAGACCTGTCCAAAGCCTTTACTGTGTGCACTTAACGCGTATTTTCCTGTCAGTTTTATTGTGTGTGTGTGGATGTGCATGTGGCATGAATACATCATTTGTCATCTAATAAGCTCTACTGTATGCATGTATTCGCACTTAAGTGCCCAAGGCGATAGCTTGACTCTATTAGATATTTCATAAAAATGTCCTGCTAAGATTTTTATCCAGAAGCAGAAAAATGATCAATTTAAAGGATTAAAAAAGAAAAAGTTTCCCAATGGGTCCCACCACGCATTTCCACTCACCGTGGTCTTAGAGTTTAGTTCCGAGGACACCGTTAGCTGCTTGGAGATACTTGTTGAATGAATGAAGAACTGAATACATTTTTGCATTTGTGTGGAAACAGTACTTTCCAAATTAAGTGGAAAGGGGAACACTCATCTTGGCGCATGGTGTCATGAAGTGTGGTGATGCTGGTGGGGCTCATGGGCAGAGGTACAAATGCTAAGTGACAGCCTTTCATAAACTCTAGATTGTGGCAAAGGCATTCACACTCCCACTCCTATGGTCAAGGCGAGGTGCTGGAGAGGCAGCTGCTGTCACTCATTTCTATTTCTGCCTCTCCCTCTCTCAACTTTCCTGGAGACCCAGAAGGGATGCTGACCTAAGGAACAAAAGCACAGGCCTTGAACTCTAACTGAAACAAGAGACTTTCTCTCTTGTCCCCACCACACCCAAACCTTCTTAGTTTATGAAGTTATTACTTTTAACAAGCACTTATCTGACACTTTGCATTCCTAGAATGTTTCGTGGTCATAACTCAGTTAATTAGTTGCACACAATAAAAGGCATCGTAAAAGTAGATGGCATGCAGACAGGGGAGCAGCCTTAGCCGGGCTACCCCATTGCAGCACCTCAGGGCCAGCTGGAGCCCATTTTGCTGAGGACAGGCCCATTTTCCTGAGCTGTCTACTTTCGCAAAGTGCTGCATTTCCATGTTGCAGGACTCTGCTCCAGGGCTCTGCCCATCTGGCACTAGTATCCCTACTGTTTCTGAAATGTGGACAATCTGAGTGAAGAAAAGGGAGAAGAAAAGGGAAGGCAAGTACTTCTGGGAGCCTGTGATTCAGACACAGGATCTGCCACCTCTCGTAACCAGGGAGGGTGTGCAGGGTGCTTTCCACACATTTGCAAACAGATTTAATAATAAGGGGCTGTCTGCCTCAATGTGTCAAATTCTCTGCTAGCAGCACAAGAGAATATCAAGGAGGGAGGGAGAATGAGAAGCAAAGCAAGGTCATGAGCTGTCCCTTTGTCTGTTCTAACATACGATATGATTTTCCTTCAAATGGAGATTGCATTGAAGCATAATCAACCACCTAAGGAGTAGCTGGGGATGAAGCATTTGAGGATAAAAAATTAAGCTCCAGCTTGGATACAGCAAGCGGCTCTCCTCTTCTACCGCTTGGGGAGTAACAGGCAGTGTAGCAGCATGGGGAAAAGATTGGCCCCACACCCCAAAACCCAAGATCAAATCCCTTCACATGTCATAACTGCTTAACCTTATTGACTTTCAATTCAAAAAGAGGGGGCGAGAGTTGGCAGCACCGAACTGTCCACACTCCATGGTGTTTTAAGATTCCTAGGTGAAGATGTCACATCTTGTTGGAAGCGCATTTCATTACAATTTTAGGGTAGAGCCCTTGTGAGATTCCAAGTTGAATATGGCATCATCTCCCATCTCTTTCTGGCACCTCTCACAGCACCTAGCTCAGTGTTAAGCACAGCAGATACCTCCAAGCAATATGTTGATGAACGCAAGCAGTACCTGAGACCTTAGGCTCTGAAGCCAGATGTGCAGCTCTTCACCAGCTCTGTGACCTTGGGCAGTATGCATAACCTTCTGAGACATGGTTTCCTTCATGGGGTGATAACACATGGATTAAATGAGACCACACACGTAAAGAACATGCAACCAGTAAGCCCTCCATGAGGATGAGCTCTTATTATCAAAGGAGAAGGGGCAAGGAAAGTAAGGAGAGGGGAGGGAGAAGCAGGCAGGGAAGTCAGTAGATTAAAATGGACACACAACATAAAAGGCTTAGGATTCTACAAGGAAGGGACTCACCAGCCTCATCAGGAAGGGCGAGGGAGAGGAAGAGAGATGAAACAAATTCACTGAAGGCTGCTGGATTTACTCAGAACTCTGAACTTTTAGTTCCCTTGAACCTCACCATATGCTCCCATAGCAGAAGGCATGACCCAGGCAGACCAGAGGCTTTGTGAACCCAGCCCCAGTGGCTCCCCAGATGTCCTTCGGCAAGAGTGAATTTCCAGTTTGGGCAGCTCCATACTTGGTTTTCAAGGAAAAAAGATAAAAACTGCTTTTTGATGAGAAACCATATGGTGTGGTAGAGAAAGCATAGAATTTAGACTGAGGTCTAGTTTTAAATTCCTGAATTACTCTGAGTTTCTCAGAGAGGTAATAAAATCTCCCAGTTTCTGTTCCTTCATCAGAAGTATAACTGTCTCATAGCTTTATTGTGGGGCATAAGTGACATGAAAGAACATGAAATCGATGTGCAAAGTGCGATGCGTTATGAAGTCATGACCTTTATTAGGACTTGGAGTAAAGTGAAGAGAATGTACGGTTGTAAAAGAAGACATTCCAGGTGTGAATCTCATGTGAAATTAAAGAAAAAAACCCACCTCACTCTTCACTTTAACCTGTTATGTGACACAGCACACGCACACACACATGCACATCCACACAGAGGCTGGTGGTGAAGAGACATTATGACATTGCTTTGATGGATTTACTTAGATTGTTTTGAGCATCACAACTTCATGAATGTTTCAAATAGGAGAGAAAAAGTGGGGGAAAGAGGAAGGGAACAGAGACCCTCACCAAACAGGTCTGACTGCCACCAAGTGAATAAAATTACCTTCTAATCAAATGCATCATTAAAAGTACAGACATTAGAGCCCACTGCTGACAGCTTTATGAGTAAAGCATTTGCAGTTAATTAGAATGTACTGCCTTTGTAGTTGGGATGGCATCAGGGGTGCTGTTTGACTCCAGCTACATAACACCTGCTTCCACTGTCATGGACCTGGGTACCTGGACTTTTTTGGGGGGTGGGTCTTCCTCCAGCTTGGTTTTGCAGGTATCAGTGGGCAATACTTAACCTGCAAAACCTGCAAATGCCATCCTAGACATGTAGCAGCTAAGCTTCTTTCCAAAAGATCGACAGCAACCTTTGTGAAAATATATCCAGAGAAACCAAGGACCAAAAGAGGGGCTGAGTTTCCAGACTGGGGAGAAGATGCATCTGCACCTCCCAGCTGGTATACCATCCTTTGTAGGAAGGGTGGGTGTTCAGAGGATCAGAGCATGCCATCCCTAAATATGCCACTTTGGCCTATTGATTATTTTGAGCTGAAGGAAACCGGGAAATATCAGATACGGGAAGGATTCTCTGCCATCCCCCTTTCTGTCTACAAGCAGGGCATAACAGAAAGGTGCCCTCCCTGTACCAGGAAGAGGAGAATGCTCCTGTTACTGGAGATGGAGAGTCAATGCCATGATAAATTAGTACAAACAACCCTACTAAAACAAGCCTTAGCATCCATTAATTTCCCCATGTATTTTTGGGTCATCCACACTTTGCTATTCCATGTTGAAACCCCTTTATCTTTTGTCTTGTCACATCTCCACATTTTATGGCTCCTTGTTAAAACGGTATCTAAGTCTCAGGTCTAAGCACTTCATTAGGGTTTTCACTTCTTCCTAAAAAGCCCCTGCCTGTAAAAATACTTAACTTCAAATATAATTTGCATGTTTTTTTCCTGTTAATCTGTCTTTTGTCAGCATCATCCATAGGTCTTAGCCACTGAATCTCAGAGAGTAGAGGAAAGTTCTTTCCTTCTCCACAGGTGAGAACTAGAAGGTCCATCCCCCACCTCTGGATGCATCCCCCATCCTCTGCCCAGACCAATTGACCTGCTCCCCACTGACCAGCTCCAGAGTAATACCAGGCAGCCAATCTCTAACTTGCTCACTGTTCCAGCTATGTTAGATAATGTCAACAATTGCAGAGCCAAACAGCCATCTGCATTAACCAGGAGATTGGAGAAGTCACAAAATAGATGTTCTCTGATCAAGAAGGCAATGAGAATATTGTTATTAAGAGAGGGATTAGAGTACAATTGTTGACTTTTTTTCCATATTAATGGAAACTTATCATTGCTTCCCAAATTCTACTCTTTCAGATCCATTTTTGAAATTTTATTTTGTTTTCTAAAAAAAAAAAAAAAAAAAACACACACAGACAAACAAACAAACAAAAAACCGTTTTTACTTCTTTCCATGAATAACCAAATCTCTGGTCTCTGGAAATGGTGCCTAAAATCTTTCTGGAGGATGACTTAGAGGCTTCCTCTTTCTCTAGGCAGGACTGCAGCAGACAGTACAAACTTGGCCGTTTTAAACCCAACCACCATTCTAATGATTCATTAAAAACATGAGAAGGCAAGCAGGTCATCCACTGTGAAGCAGAGAAAGGGGAATGGCCAAGGTCTTGCAGAGGACTTTTCTTGGAAAGGCCTGGACTGGGCACAGGCCTCCTGATGGCACATCTCAGCACTGCGTGTGGCCATGACGACTCCTCTTATTTTGGCCTCAGAGGATGGCCAGAGCAGCTAGTCATCTCCCTCCTCATACATCATTCTGTACATTTGCAGACAGTTATTAAATCACTCCTCAGCCTTCTCCAAGTTAAACCATGCTAGTTCTCTAGCCTTTCTTCAGTGGTTTAATTCTCCTAACGCCACAATCACCTGTGGATCTCTCCAAGCCATTTTAAAATATCTGATTTGAAAAGGGAGATGATGTTATCGTAAAAGAGGCAAAGAAGCACTCACTCATTGATAGAAAAGCTGAGGAGTAATGATCAAAGTCCAGACTCGTCTCTGGCCAAGCCTATTTCCATGGTGCGGACGGTCTGTTGCCATTTCAGAGGTACCGCACGAGGAAGATGGCGTGTTCCTCCCTAATGCCGTATTAACTGCGGCTGCAGACATTTGTAGAGGTTGCTGGGTAATTGAATGGCCGACAGCGCTATCGGAGCTGTGCACCAAGATAAGGGTAATCAAATTTCATGCTTCAGGGGCTCCGCGGCTTTAGCTGGCCACCTCAGGGGTCACAGAGAATTCCTTTCCCCACCCAACCACACTATCTTTTCCTACAAATAGTTCTGCACAATTGGTCAGTTGCATTTTGTGCTTTTGTGTTTTCCTCTGAAGAGTCCCCCAAAGGCAATTCCTGGAGTCAAGTAACCCTCAGTAAAAGACCAACATGGGCCAGTTAGACACCCCAGAGCTCTCAGGAAAATGAATCCTTCCTGTTTTTCATCCCTCTCTCCTAAGAGGCCATTGATTATTTATGTAACTCTAGTACCAGATATTTACATGGGGACCAAGGAATGAGAACAAAGGCAGGGAAATAAAACACAAGAAAGGGAAAAGACGAGAAGGAAAGGGAAGAAAAAAGCAACTAGAAAGGAATCAAACATATTCAACTCAAACAACGGCAAAACGAGGAATGCTTGTGTCAGCACCGGCACCCAAGCTGCTTTATAAGACGTGGCAAAAGTCAGAACACATTGCATGCAGCTGCTGCCTGTAAGAGCTGCAAGAGAAAAAGCTGTTAGGAAACTGAACGCTGGCTCAATAGCCCCTCACAAAATTACTCCTTGAGGTCCTAAAGGCACCCATTAGGGACCCCAGAAGAGCTTCCTACGGCATTGATACCTGGATTTTCTGTCCAAGGTCATTCACAGCCATTAACTCAGAGCTACAACAAATGGGTGGGGAGTCAGGTATCAGATGTGGATTCAGTGACCAGCTCAGACAAGAAGTTGACTGCTCCTTTCCTCATCTGTGAAATGGGAGGGTTGGACAAGATTTGCATGAAAGCCCCTTCTGTATTCGAATACAATACCCCCCCCCCCCCGTTATCAGCAGGGGATAGTTCCGAGACTCCCAGTGGATGTTTAAAACTGAGAATGGTAGTAAAACATTATACATACTATGTTTTCTCCTCTACATACATCCCTGTGATAATGTTTAATTTATGAATTAGGCAGGGTAAAAGTTTAACAACAACTAATATTAAAATAGAACAATGACAATATGCCAGCATCACTACTCTTTCAATTGGAGCCATTATTAAGAAAATAAGTGTGGCTTGAACACCTGCACTGCAATAACCCCCACAGTCAATCTGATAACCGAGGCAGCTGCTGAGTGACTACCAGGCAGGCAGCATGGACAGGCTGGAGATGCCGGACAAAGGGATGATTCACGTCTGGGGTAATACGGTGCAGGATGGTGCGAGGTCTCATCATGCTACTCAGAATTGCACACGATTTTAAACTGATACATTGTTTATTTCTGGAATTTTTATTTAATCTTTCAGGTCACAATTATCCATAGGTAACCCAAGTCACAGAAGCCACGGAGAAGGGCCAACGACTGCAGTTAGAATTGTGGGTGTAAAAAGTAAAGTAGAGTTTCCTCTTCAAAGACTTTCCTCCCCGTCTAATTAGGAATAAATAGTAACTTCTCTTAGAAGCAAAATGTATTCAAAGACCTGTGCTAACATTCTTAAATATCTGCTAGCTGTAATAAAGAAATCAATGTACTTTACTTTCTTAGCTCCCACAATTTAGCCTAAATATTTGCCCTGGCATGCTTATAATGGCCCAAGCAAGCATTAGGTCATAGCCCGTTCCTCTTCCTTATTTGAAAGTGTTTTTACCTTTCTCAGCATTCCACAAGTCACTTCCTCATTCCTTTGTTCTCCTCTGCCTTTGCCTCTTTTGAAAAGTTCTAAGTTGCAGCCAGTCAGGACAAATACAGAGTGTGAGGTCCCGTTCCAGCCAGTGGAAACCGGACACAGCAGTAGGGTGGACGCGTCAGATTATAAATGACCCTGTCGCCTTTGTTCGGTGTACTCTCATGGCAAAACTGCTGGAGAGTGTACCCGTCCTGCAGGAAGTAAAAATTACTAAATAAATTAAATTTATGTTCAAGTGCTATTTCTTTACGGCACCGAGGAACAAACATTTCAAACATGGGGAAAGAGTCCTCTGCCTGAGCTGAGCTTTAAGAAGTGCTAACCAAAAAGATGTTTCCAGAAGTGATCATTTCCTGACAGGGCAGCTACATTTCCACTGTTGCTTCTTGTTTCAAAGTGAGTTAATGTGAAAGAATTCCTGCAGACAACATTTAGAAAGGTTGTGCTTCAGATGAAAGCACCCAGAATTTTGCACACCCTGGGGTAGGGGGTGGAGCCCACGTGCCCCCACCGCTACAGTGTCTTCTCCTATATCACCCGATCACTTCTCTGTGGACAAAGCAAGGGTTCGGTGAGCATTTCTCGAGAAGCTAGTGTGCTCTGGTTGCCATGCTGTGAACAGTTAAGTGCAGTGAGGTATTACGAGGGCCAGGACTACAGTTAACACAGTATGTGTGAGTTGAGGCAGGGGAACGACTTTCTAGATGGAGGGAATGGAGTGAACAAAGGGGACGCAAGACCTTCTGACACTTTTAGAGGACCAAATCATTGCAAGAGGGAGGGTGTTAGGCTAAAGGCAGTCAAGAGTTATGGAGGGTCTAGACTCTTTCCTTAAGGCATAGCCAAAGAAGTAATTGAAGGGATGAGGGGCTTGCAGAAATAATTCCCCTTCATCCTTCCTCTCTTCAAACTATGTGACCCTCTAAAGGCTCCTGGTCCTGGACACACATATAAGCATATATCAGTGTGCAAACAGAGATCACACATGGGTTAAGGCTGAGGAAATTCATCTACCAACCCCATTGCCAAAGCCCAGCCAGGTGCAGAGTTGGAACTAGGATGCGCCTGGTGCCAGGGGAGGATGGGAGAGAGCCAGGGCCCTGAAATACAAGCTCATCCTATTCATATGATAATAGCTACTCTTTACTGCATTATTATTACATGCTAGGCACTGCACTAAGTGCTTTACAAAAGTAATCTCATTTAATTCTTCTAAAACTGTGACATTGCAGCTAGTAGCATTCCTTGACTATAGATGGAGAATCTGAACTCAAATGGATTAAATCATATGTCCAGTGTCATGCAAGTAGTATTTCTGAATCAGTATCAGTTTTAAGTCTGTCAGACTATAGACCATACACTTGACCCTGTATTACCCTGTGCTGTGAGCGACAGTCCCCAGGAGCAGGACCAGGCGTTCTGGGCTGTCTTCCTCAAAGGCAGGCTGGATCTGTGCTGCTGTATGCACAGCCACTCTCCACAGGCGGCTCTCGGGCATTTGCAATGCAGCTAGTCCATGCTGAGATGTGCTCTAAGTGTAAAACATACACTGATTTCAAAGCCTTAGCACAAAAAGATGTAAAATAAGAAAAAAATATTTACTGATACATTTATGTTGATTACTTGTTGTTACAATTATAATGTCTCAGCTCTATTGGGTTAAATAAATTATTCACACTAATTTCACTCATTTCTTTTTATTTTTTAAAAAGTGGTTCTAGGAAACTTCGAATCACCTGTGTGGCTCACATGACTGTATTCAGTGCTTCTACTGACAGTGTTGGCTTATCTTGTGCTCCGATGCCCCATCCACCCACCTGCAAGTGCAGGCTTCTTCTCCCGTCATCAGAGCCCCCCTCCCTAAGAAGCCTGAAGATGGCTACTGAGGAAAGGAGTTTTTCTGTCTCCGAGTCACAAAGCAATGTTTCCATGTAAGTCCAGACTCTCATCAGAGGCTACCCCTCCCAGTCCTTCAGGGGAAAAGAAACGACAGTATTCTGTGTTCATTAGTTAATATTTGCAAAGTGCTTTGAAGATGAAATGGGCTACATAAATGCTAATAATAGCCCACTGTACTTCTGCAGGCCTTTCATCTGGAGATTTCAAAGTCCCTACTGCAGGCAGCCATTATTGTTCTATTACTCTAACGTTAATTGTGCATCATTGGAGAGCTGGATGATTATCGTCCTCACTACCTGGCCCTAGGCAAGCTGGGTGGGGACAGAGTAGCAACCAGTGAAAATGGGGAGTAAAGCTCTCCTTCATCCCAGCCAGGTCTTCAGCAGTCAG
This sequence comes from Piliocolobus tephrosceles, assembly GCF_002776525.5. Classification (NCBI taxonomy): domain Eukaryota; kingdom Metazoa; phylum Chordata; class Mammalia; order Primates; family Cercopithecidae; genus Piliocolobus; species Piliocolobus tephrosceles. Next base: position 122,202,729 of record NC_045446.1, read on the forward strand.
CTCAGAAGGCTGCAGTCACATGTGTGCAGGGGAGGGGTGTCTGTAACAGGGACCCTGACAAAGTGCACTAGATAATACTTTCTTTGGGAATTGCCCTGCTAACCTTGCAGGGCTTTCATAAAGCTGGGCACACACCAAGTACTCAGTTAGAGGTCACTGGTTGACTGAGCTGCTTGGTGGAGATGTCTGACATTCTATTGCCAGCCTTGGTGGAGGATGCAACAACCTTGGAAATGAACAGTCTCAGCGCTTAAATTAGGTGTTCAGTCCAATACAGACCAGCCCTTGCTTGGACCCCTACCATTTTCTGTAGTCTACAGCTGGCTGAGACAGGGGAGTGACATCTGATGCTGGGTTTAGTGGAGCAGAGAGAAAAAGCCTGCAAAAATAGAAAGGGGCCTTGGGGGAGCTGTGCTACCTGCAGCCAGGGCCTCAGCCTCAGCCTCAGGTGCAAAGTGCTTCAGGAATGTCACAGCACAGGCCAACTTAGGGCAGCCTCTGCAGCAGACACCCCACGCCCTGCCTGCCAAGTGAGAAAGACCAAAAAGTAAGGTTGCCCACTAGGTGCAAAGCCATGGTTCAGTGTGACATCCCCACAGCGGAGAAACTCCTTCGCACTAATTACAGCCACCAGGAAGCCAGCCAGTGTGAGATGACACAGCTGGATTTCCCGACTGCTTGGGAGGAACTGCTGGAGATGCCGGAGAAAGAGGGAGATGGAGAGAGCTCAGGAACACAAAAGGGCCCAGGAATGACAAGCACTCCACCACCAGGCGGGGGCTGGGTGTGTGTGCACGCAAGCTTTTATAAAAAGGAATAAAATGTGTCATTTCAGATTGGATGAGTTGAACATTACTAATTAAGAAATTACTTAATTATGGAGAAGAAAATAAAACGAAGGTATTTTGCCCTTGAGGGAAAAAAATTTTCGATTTGCTAAATCAAGGAAATGATTAGATTCCAATTATTCATTAAATAATTGGAAATGCCTCCAACAAAAGCATTAGAATATGCGTGCTGCTCAGGCCTCCCAGGGAGCTCTGCCTTCCTCTCAAAGCCTCTGCGTTGTTGCTTCCCTTCTGTAAATAAGTCTCCTCTAGAATGGACTGAATGAATACTCCCACACTTGGGGCAAAAAAACAGACTTCCCTGCACTCTGTCTCATGCTAAGGATATCTATCCATAATGTTGTATTTATCATCCCTCAACTATGCTTAATTTCTGTCCACCAAGGCTGAGCTGCTTTCTTCTTCCCACACATGGCTCTTCAAAGAGTCGATTACAAATCCTTCTCTATTGTTCACCACACCAGACACCCGTGTTAGAGCGTGATGTCTCTGTTCCTCGCCTGGCTCACCTGGTCTTCATTCCACGTCTCAGATGTGTCCCCATCATGGACCACAACAGCTAGCAGCCAGCTCACCAGGCCGCAGAGGCACAAAACGCCAACACTCCAACATTCTTTTTCAAAGTGACATAAAGAATGCTCTTTTACATGTCTTTGTCTAACACTGACCTTGCCCCATAACTTTACTTCTATGGAGATTACTCCTCTTTCTCTAGCTAAACCCTATCTATATTTTCAATCGCCTCCATCATAAGTCACCGTAAAGTCAACACACCCAGTGTTGTTCTCCTCATCACCTCCTTCTCCTTAGGCAACAAATATCACCTCCCAAATCATTACACTTAATTTCAAGGAACTAGAAGCTCTCTCAAATCTTTGATTCCTTCAGGTTAAAAACCAAAGTCAGTTCTTGTGTTTCTTTTTACCTTTCCTCCACATCCAATCAGTCATTACCCTCTGCCAATTCTTTCTTTAAAGCAGGCTACTCTATATTTATTTAGCTTTTAGAGCTTGCATTCATTTATCTTGTTTGCCCTTAAAGAAAGTTGAGGAAGTGGGCAGAGAAAACACAGCCCTTCCTCTTTTTCTCGATGGATAAAGACATGGAGGCTCATGCGTAGGTGCATGTCTGATGTCATTTACTAGGGGCAGTCTTGACTATGGAGGAATGGTAAAGTCAACACTGGGTGTGTTGACTTTAAAGTGACTTATGATGGAGGCGATGGAAAATATAGACAGGGTTTAGCTAGAGAAAGAGGAGTAATCTCCATAGGGAAGCCTTCCCTGAATCCTGAAGACTAGTTTTGTGTCCTCTTTAACTCCTGTAACATCCAATGCTTCCTCCATTGTTAGCACTCGATTGTTAGATACGTGAGATCAGTAGCTATTTTCTGTCACTTCCACATTGCTCAGGAGTGTACATGGAAGATAATAAGCACACACTGAATTATTTCCGATAAATGAATTCATGTACAAAAATAAATAAATGAAACCATATTCCTAAGAGCCCTCACACAGCTAGGAAATGGTAGCCCCAAAGCTAAGCACGAAGGTCCTTTTTCCACTGTGCACCTAACTGGTATCCTCGGCATATGTTGCCAGCATATGGTCAGATTAATTATGTAGGCATGTTTTATCGTCATATATCATATCATTTAAAAAGCTCTTCACTTGTTTCCAGTTATATAATTGATAAAATCTAAATTTCACAATAAACCTAACTAGCCTTCACTCACATTTTAACCCTATTAGGATATCTTATAGTTAAAAGAGATCATAGGTAATATAGTTCAGCTTCCCTCCTAATGTAAGGATTCCTTTGGAGGTACCCTTTTCCCAAAATCCAAAGGGAAGAGCATCGGCACTCCCCACCGCCCTCAGGAACACACCTTCATCTCCCATGGTTCACCACCTACTGCAGGCCATCCTCAGAACCACAGAACTCACACTGCAAACAACTTCCACGCTTCCATGCGTGTATTTCTCGGGCGGTTCCCTCCTTTCCACTTTTCAAATCCTGCCTATCCTACAGGGCTAGCTTGAGGCCCACCTTCAGAATTCAGAAGTCTTTCCCTGGTATCCCAGTTAAAACCATCTACCAACCTCTTTTTCTGCAATATTTTAGATCTCTTTATCTTGCACACTTAGAATGAATCCTTTGTTTTCACCTGACCCTCATAAACGTTTATGACTTACATGGCAGCTAAATTGTAAGAAGTTTGGATCCTCCCCGCTCCTTGCATTCTCAGAAACTAAATCACTGAAGATGTACTGAGCCCCCATAAGCCAGCCCCTGTGTGCAGGGTCCCTTCACACACATTTTGTACATGAGTCACCTGAAGAACTTTTAGAGAATGGTACGATTACCACATCACCAGGAGAGGAAAACTGAGCTTCAGAGAGTCAAAGTGATATTCTACAGATGCAACACTGAGTTAAGTGCCTCTGGTGTGGTTTTAGTCCAAGTGCCCTGATTTGCACACAGGCTATTTGTAGTAATCTGCTTGGGCTGCCGAAACAAAGCACCACAGACGGTGTGGCTTAAATGGCAGAAATTTATTTTCTCACATTTATTTCTCACATTTCCAGAGGTAGGAGTCTGAGATCCAGGTATCCATGGGGATAGGTTCTCCTGAGGCTGCTCTCCTTGGTTTGCACATGGAGAATGCTATGTCCTCACGGGGTCTTTCTTTGTGCAGGCGCCTCCCGGTGCCTCTCCTTGTCCTCATAAGGGCACCAGTCATACTGGATTAAGGCCCAATTGTTATGATCATATTTCATTGTGTAATTACCTTTTCTTAAAGGTCCTTTCTCCAAATTCTGTCACATTCTGAGGTACTGAGGGTCAGGACTTAAACCTATGAATGTGAGAAAAGGGGAGGGGACAAAACTCAGTGCATAACAGGATTCCTGCTGCACTCTCTACATAGCTGCTCTGTGCCTGCGATAAATACTAGCTGAGTGCAGCTGAGAGGCTGGCTGTTAATTTTGGAAAGAGACTATTATACATGTGTTTGTGATTGTTTTATTTTTTGGCAGATCAAAAGAAATAAAAATACATTTTAGAAAAAAATAGTAAAAAATAAAAGTCAAACAAAATCAGGCAGTACAATGAAAACAAATGTTACACCGCTGCCTTTGCTTTCTGCTTCTGTTTGGTCTTCTCTTTCCCTGGACTGTCTTTGCAGGGGAAATGGGGAGCTCATCATATGTTTGCTGCAGGCAATTTCTTCAAGCCTGGAGAGACCTGTGAAACTCCAGAATCTACGGAAACTTGCAGGAGTCCAGAACTCAGGGCAAACAAGATATTCTTGAGAGTCACTGGTTTCTAACACCAGCTACAAGGCTCAAAGAATATGCAGAGTGCAGTACTCCAAACCCAGAGGGTACTCAAAAACCAGGCCAAATGAAGTGCCTGGAGTGGGGTTCCTGCTGTGGGGATGGAGACAGCTTTTCTCGGAAAGGTGTAGGCTGGGCTTCCAGGTGAGTAACAGTGAGTGGACTGAGCTCATTTGCCACTTTCACCTGCAGTTATTTTTGTTGCAATAACCAGCCACCAAATAACTTGATCCCAGGGAGGAGAGGTGAGAACCATTTATTCTTCCAGGTGCAATGGAGCAAGGTGCAGTGACTTACTGTAAATGTGTTCACAGCAAGGTGAGAAGGCCCCACGGAGGGGACCAGGCATCTGCTTTAAGAAAAAGAGTAAAGCAGATAATGTTGAGAGGCAGAGAAAGGCAGAGCTGGGCCCCTGGAAAGACAGACAAGCCAGCCAAACACACGGCTTCAAAGTCCTCAGTGTCAGTCTTTACTTTCTTTGGGGCATTGGAAGCTTTTGCAGGGGGCCTGAGAGTGGGTGACATAGCAAGCCATTTGTTTCAGTTTGGATTCTCAAAGAAGCAGACGCTAAGACAAGGATAAAAAGACCAGTTGCTTATTTGCGAAATAAAGGAAAGCACTGTCAGAAAAGCGACTGTTGCCAGCCAACAGGACTTCATCCTATTTGGGGAGCTCTTGGAGCCAGCGTAGAACACACTCACTCCTCAGAGTTATTGCGCTGGAGGTGGGCAAGGGAGCCACAATGAGTGCATACCAAGTCCTAAAGGCATTGAGGGAGCTGCTTTGGGAAAGAGGTGGACATGCATCCAGCCCCGGTCCTTCCTGCCTGTCTTTCAGGACAGAGGGGCTCCAGGGGTGAGAAGGCAGACTTCACCGTGGGGCAGAACATGCAAGTGCAGACAGCAGGAAATTAGAGGATGGGGCAGGTGCACTAGCACTGCTAGCCCATTAGAGCATGGGGGTGAGGACACAGGCTTTGGAATCAGACTATCCGGCTTGGAATCCCAGCTCCACCATTCGGTAGTGCAGTGCCCTTAGCTGAGTTACGTAATCTTTAACATTTCAATGTCTTCAACTGAGAATAGCAAAAACTGGTGAGACATGGACATACTTTGAAGGGCTGAGGTAGGATTGAAGGAGATAAACCTAAACACTAAGAGAAACATTCTTAGTATTTGCCAGGCACCCCCAAAATGTTAGCCATTAGTATTGTTAACCACTAATATTATCAAGACTAATGAATTAACCTAACAAGGTAGCAAACAGTGTGTTCCCGAATGCATGGGGAATAGAACAGGTAAGTCCTGGAATATATGTGGTCTGTGATATGGTTTGGCTCTGTGTTCCCACCTAAATCTCATGTTGAATGATAATCTCCAGCATTGGAGGAGGGGCCTGGTGGGAGGGGAATGGATCACAGGGCAGATCTCCCCCTTGCTCTTCTCGGGATAGTGAGTGAGTTCTCATGAGATCTGACGATTTAAAAGCGTGTGGCACTCCCTCCTTTGCTCACGCTCACTCTCTCTCTCTCTCCTGCTCTGGCCATATGAGGACTGTGCCTGCTTACACTTCACCTTCTGCCACAACTGTAAGTTTCCTGAGGCCTCCCCAGCCATGCCGCCTGTACAGCTGTTGAAGCTGGGAGTCGATTAAACTTCGTCTCTTCATAAATTACCCAGTCTGAGGTAGTTCTTCATAGCAGTGTGAGAATGGACTCAAACAGCCTGAGAAGGTCTGAGGAGGGAAACGTGGTACCCTAAGTTGGTGATGCCTGCCAGGGAACAGGCAGACAGGGCCCTGCTGCCCAGGAAATCTGCTGTGGAGGCAGTCCATGAGGATGTGTGGAATGTTCCCAAATGCCCGTCTTCCTCATGATTTCCCTGTATTGATTCTACCGTTGAGTTTCCCACTGTGTAAAAGGCAGACTTCAAGGAAGTTGCAATCAGGTCTCAAGGGTGCACCCTTGTTCTTTGGGGTGTGCAGCCATATAGCACAACATGCAGCCTTACTCTCAGCCAGTTCCCAACCATCTGCACTACAGGGATAGTTCAAAGATAGGGATGCACACATTTTGGATAATTCAAAATTATCTTAATTAGAGAATTCAGTTCTTTACAGTTAACTTTTAGGAACTTTTAGACATAGCAGATTGTCTTAGACCAATAATAAAATGAGTCTCTATTCCTTTAGCACAGACCAACTGGCAGTTCAAGGGGCCAGGTCAAAGCCTTCTGAATGGTGAGAGAAGCCATCTAGGAACTGCTTTTACCATATTGTTGTAGAATGAAACCTCATGAGAACCCAAAGCAGCCATTAGGTCCCAGGAGAGAACAAGAATCCTGGAATGACTGAGTTGAGGCCTTCCTGAGGCTGGTGTGTCACAGTCTCCAGCACACCCTTCCTATAGCTCAAGGTGGTAGAGCACCCATTCATTCTTTCACTCCAGGTAACTTCAGTGTGTTTTAAAGTCAAGAAGCTTGGTGAGTTATAATAGCAAAGACTTGGAACCAACCCAAATGCCCATCAATGAGAGACTGGATAAAGAAAATGTGGCACATATACACCATGGAATACTATGCAGCCATAAAAAAGAGTGAGTTCATGTCCTTTACAGGGACATAGATGAAGTAGGAAACCATCTTTCTCAGCAAACTAACACAGGAACAGAAAACCAAACACTGGGTGTTCTCACTCACAAGTGGGAGTTGAACAATGAGAACACATGGACACGGGAAGGGGAACATCACACACTGGGGCCTGTTGGGGGATTGGGGTCAAGGGGAGGGAGAGCATGAGAAGAAATACCTAATGCATGTGGGGCTTAAAACCTAGATAATGGGTTGATGGGTGCAGCAAACTGCCATGGCACATGTATACCTGTGTAACAAACTACATGCTGCACAAGAATCTCAGAACTTAAATTAAAATTTGAAAAAATTAAAAAAGAAGCTTGGTGGGAAAGGAGCCCACTTGTTTCATACAGGACATTAATATGCAGAGTTCAAAACTAATTCAATGCACATGTATTATCTCTTACTATATAATGGATGCCATGTGTCTTAGGCATTGAGGAGATGTAGTCTGTACCCTTTAAACTGTTCACAGTGGAGAGGTAGAGAAACAGAGTTAGAGAACATCATGATAATCACTAAAGCAGAAGTAGAGACAGGGCTCTATTGAAAAGCCAAGGAGGGCATGTAACACACGTTAGTTGAGAAGCCTTTCCTGAGTTGATAATGAATGAACTAAATTGTGAAGCAAGAGCAATTTTACAAGTGGCGAGTCGCATGGGGGACAGTAGCGGGCACACCTCAGGCTGATGAAACACTTTGTGCAGAGGAAGGGAAGGGTGAGAATGCACACTGTGTCAGGGCCCATAAGTAGCCCAGTGCTGCTGAAGGTCAGGGAGAGGACAGAGTGCAGAGACAGCCAGGGCAAACTCAAGTTCAATGTGGACGCCATTAATTCTTCTGCATTTCTTACAAAAAGCACTCAGAAACTTTTCAACGTTTTTTGAGTAAGGAACTATAAAATTATGATTTTGTTATGGAAAACAGATTGAAGGTGTAAGTTTGGAGACCAGCAAACAAGTCAGAAAACTATTTTCCAAGCAATAATGATAGTACCAGTGGGAATGGTCAGTAGAAGACAAATTAAAACCTATTAGGTGGGTAGAACTGGCAGGATTGGTAGGAGTAGCAATAATGTGAAGAACGAGAAGGAGCAGTGGCTTGCATTGACTTCCAGGTCTCTTGGGCTACGACATTGCTAATTTTGCCAGTAGCCATAAGTTGAGCTATAAGAAGAGACTAGAATGAAAATAGAGGGAGAAGATGAGATCAGCTTTTGAAGAGATGAATTTAAAGTATCCCTGTCTAGAAAAAGTTGGATATATAATCTAAAGCTTAGAAGGGAGTGAATACTTGAAACCACAGCAATGAACAGACTGTATAAACATATCACGAAGAAGGAGAAAAGAGAAGCAAAAATAATACCCTGAAAAACAATCACATATGAAGGGTGGGCTAGTGACGGAAACTGAATAGGAAAGCCCAGAGAAGGAAGAGAAACTCTAGAAGAAATAAGGGTGCTACACTTTTCATGAGTGCATCCATTGATCCACGCATTCAAGTAAACATTAATTATACACCTACTATGTGTCCTAGAAACTAGGGTTAAAATGTTCAGCAAAGATACACAGTTTCTCCCTGTATTGAGTTTACAATACAACTGGGGAGGTGGGTATTCATCAAATAATTACATAAATATACAGTTTTTATTGCAAATAATGTCTTAAAGAATAACTGAAGTTTTCTTTCTTTTCTTCTTCTTTTTTCTTTTTTTTTTTTTGGTGAGACTGAGTCTCACTCTATTGCCCGGGCTACAGTGCAGTGGTGTGATCTCAGCTCACTGCAATCACCCCCTCCCAGGTTTAAGCAATTGTCATGTGTCAGCCTCCGGAGTAGCTGGGACTATGGGCATGAGCCACCATGCCCGGCTAATTTTTGTATTTTTAGTAGAGACAGGGTTTCACCATGTTGGTTATGAGCCAGGCTGGTCTCAAACTCCTGACCTCAGGTGATCACCCACCTCTGTCTCCCAAAGTGCTGGGATTATAGGCGTGAGCCACTGCACCCAGCCTCAAGTTTTAAAGAGAAAAGAGAAGGAATAGTTGCTAACATTAATACTAGAGAGATGTAAATTCAGATGAGTGCCAGGTTGGGAATTGGGAGACCATTTTTTATTTTAATGGAAGAAATATGAATTAGCAGGCACATAAAGAAGTGAAGCTGCCATGACTTGAAGGGTGCCAAGAAAATAAGGAAATGCAAATCATGACTGTAGATCACTCTTTTATTCAGTGGATTATAAAGCAACGGAAGGAGATAAGACCAGCAGCCAGGAACGTACAATTGTGTGAAATTTTTGTGAAGATGTAGAGATTTGAGCATGCCCCTTTTTTCAAAGAAAATGGCCAAAGAAGTGATTTTGAAAATACAAGAGAGCACATGGACACATTCATGGAGTTAGGTACTTGTGGGTTGTGGGTTAGGGCGTACCTTTGAGCAGAAGGTGGTATACCTCTTTGGCTAAGGTGGGAAGGAAGATGCGGGGTACACAGGAATGCAGATAGCTGCTGCTGCTGGTGGTGGTGGGTGAACATCTGAAAAAATTTGTAGCTGATCATTTTTTCTGTAAATCTGGGGCAAGGCCATTCGTTAAGAATATAAAGGATATATAGAAAGCTTGAAGGGAGTGGTAAAAAGTAAAATAGTCAAGGCAGAGGAATACCAAGAAATGAAGATGGCCCGAGTTAGCCTCAAGCCATAACTTTCTAGTGATATCAGTCCGTGGCATTAAATTGTTTCCCTGCAGCTGTGCTCAGAATCCTGGTGTAGAAGAGGCTATGATGTCATGGCTGCTCAGCATGAGGTTCTGCAGAGTGCTTGTGGAGAAAGGACAAGGTGGTAGGTAAGTAGTCCCAAGAGAGATGGAGAAGTTCACTGATGCTAAGAGGAAACCAACAGACTTGGAGAAGAGGGTATAATTAAGGGGCTGGAGTTGTGGATGTGGTGGGAGAGCATGGGCCACAGAAAGAGGGAATGGTGGCGTCAGAGAGTGGAGTTTACAGTCACAGCATTTTCAAGTTCGAGTATGTGGTCAGGAGAGTGGACTACTGAGGCGAAGTGAAGGTGAATGTCTTTGGAATTCAAGAGAAATTGTGAGATTCAAGTGTGATCTGTGTCATCCCCTCATATGTTAATGTGTTTTGTGAACATGTCAGGATCTCATGACCCGAGAGTCTAGAGTTGTTGGAGATATAAAACCAATGTTTCGTTTCAGTTTCTTTTGCTGAACTACCTAGAATTTATGCAACCAATAACACAAAAGGAGCAAGATTTAGTCTGGTTTGGTGTTGCTATAAAGGAATACCTGAGACTGGGGATAATGTACGAAAAAAAAAGAGGTTTCTTGGGCTAGGGATTTTGCAGGCTGTACTAGGAGCACAGGGCCAGCATTTGTTTCTGGTAGGGCTTCAGGGAGCTTACACTCATGACAGAAGGCAAAGTGGATCAGGCATCCCATGGTGAGAGAGGAAGGGAAAGAGAGAAAGGGGAGGAGGTGCCAGCCTCTTCTGAACAATCAGTTCTGGTGAGAACTAAGAGTGAGAACTCACTCACTACTGCAAGGAGGGTGCAAAGGCATTTATGAGGTATCTGCCCCCATGACCCAAATGCCTCCAACCAGGCCTCACCTCCAACATTGTGGATCAAATTTCAACATGAGGTTTGCAGGGGAACAAATATCTGAACCATATCAAATAGCTACTGGCCTCTCCCAACCAGACCCTTGAATCCTCACTGCTCTGGAGCGGGCATTTTACGACGGGGTTAAGACACCAAGACAAAGACAGAGGAGAGAAAGCTGGTGATGCCACCACCCATTTCTAATCTGTCTGACTGTTCATATATTTCAAACTTCATCTACCAGAGCTGTCAACAAAACCTCCACACCCTGTGAAAATGTGATTGGAAGAAGACAGCTCAGTAGCAATTCCATCAGCATTAAGTGGTACTACAGCACTCTAGAATGTCAAAGCACTTTGTGACTATGATTATTAATTTTTCCAAATACAATGCTAGAAGGCAGTCCAACAGCCTGAGCACATCTTGTCAGAAGCATGATGAAAAAAGGCATAGAAATGGACGATGGGAGAAGCTAGACCAGGGCTTAGCCAAGAGGAAGCAACACAATTCATGTTGCTATCCATGAGCTTGGGAAATTCCATCTAATAACCCCCAGAAACCCAACTTGCCTGGTCAGAGGCAATGAAGGAACCAACCATGTCACCGAACTCAGCTTAAAGAATATCATCATAAAGTATAGACACTTTTGGTGGCTAATAGGTACTCAGTATCATAATAAATACATTAATGTAACCTCAAGTCCCCCCCTTAGGGAATATGAGTATGTTTAGTTTTTTCAAAAATTTCTTTCAGCTTTACACATATGATATGTTCCCTTTTATGTATTTCTGTTATAATTCAATTAGAAATGTTACTTGAGGAATTTTATAAGAAAGTGAAGCTGTCAGTGTTTTGGACAATTCTTGTAATTCTTTATCAGCCAAATTATCAATCCAGATGTGGGCAAAATAAATACATTTTCAGCCAAAAGGAAAGAAGGAAGGAAGAAAGAAGGAAAGAAGAAGGAAGGAAGGAAGGAAGGAAGGAAGGAAGGAAGGAAGGAAGGAAGGAAGGAAGGAAGGAAGGAAGAAAGGAAGGAAGGAAATTAAACAAAAAATATTTTGGAAAATGCAATTTATCATAGTTTATTGTGACAGTGAGTGAAGAGAGTAAGACAAAAATCATCTTAATCTTAGCTGTATTAGACTGAAAGAATACAGTGTTTACCAAGAACAACATCATGGACGTTTCCTGAATTAGACTTTTCCAAACTTGTAAAATGGGCACCTAAAGGGAGAGAACAAAAGTTTTTGAGAGCAAAGAAAGAACTGTAGTTGATGGTTCTTCTTTAATGTAAACTAGGACTATCGTTAGCAATGGACCTTTAGAATTTAAACGGTTGCCAGTCCTGAAATGCCTCCCATTCCCCTTCACACTTCTGCTGCACCTGCCAGCACACTGCCACACCCAGCACGAGGAGGAACAGCTTTTTGCAACCCATCTACTGGGGCTGAAGGACTCCAGCATGCTTAGGGGAGAAGATGTTCACTGGAAATCAGAGAAGACTTTTCCTTTGAGTAAAGGACCCGTGGTCTCTCTTAGAACCCCATCATGTTTACATAGGGAATTCCACATTCATAGGCTTACAGCTAAAAGATTATCGGATAAGGATATCCTCATCAAAGGTAGGAACCTTCAAGGGTACTGAAAACGTGTTTCACGGGAGTGGGCTACAACAGAAGCCTCTTTATAGAGATTGTTTTAGACCCTCTGAATTTAAACGGGAGCCATTTTTATAGAACAGTAAAAAAGGATTATATGGCAGGACTGGGGATAGAGCCTTAGTGCAGGCAGGCATCTAGAAATGGTGTTGAAATGGAGCCAAGGGTGTAGGGCATAGAACCCTAGCCAACAATGATTTTCTGGAAATACAAACAATCACAGGTTCTCTCTGTGAGACGGAAAATGTTAGATAAAGGAAGAGCCTTCAGGGGAAGAGCTGCCAGCTTGGAACATTTTTCCTTTACCCTCCTCAAGTGTGTACAAGAACCAGATCTAGTTTTTTGTTTGTTTGTGTTCTTTTTTTGGGGGGGTGGGGGTTGTGGGGTGCAGATCTGGGAAAGTTGTCTTTGAAAGTTTGTGTAAAGGAGGTAGGTAACATGATTACTGGAATCACAATTTATCAGAAAAGTCAGTATCAAAGAGTCTGTTAAAATTCTATATCTGAGAACCTAAATGCACCAGGCATTCGAAAGTGCTAAGTTCCTGGTCCTTTGAGTCTCCTCAACATGAAGGCAGGCATTTGCGTGTCATCCTAGAGTAGTGAAATGCCTCTTGGTTGTCCAGAGAGGAAGAGTAGGAAAAGGGTGCAAAGGCTAGTGCTATTAAAAGGCTAAGATATTTCAGGCAATGCAAAATACTGGGGTAGGTGGGAGTCTCATCCTTTGTCTGAGAGATTCTACTTAGAAACACTGGTCTGATTTCATAGCAGGAGGGCTTCCTCCTAGAGTCGACAGGGGAGTGGGCCTTTAGGAAAAATGCAGCCTCAGGCCCGGAGATTTCCAGAGGGATACCAAAAAAAGACTACCCATTAAAATCTTTGCTGTAGTAGGAATTTCATTTTTAAAATAAATTATATTAGGTACCAGCAAGGTTAATCTATTAAGACATCAGGATTAATTCCTAATGGAAATTTCTGCAATACGTACACACATACATACATATTCTTTATTAAAACAAGAGAGACAAGTTAGACCAGAAATATGTACAGCACAATCTCCAGCAAATTTCTCGTAATATTTAATATTAACGTTTCATCCAGGTAAGGTATCATCTTATTATGGGGTTGATGAAGCTTCGGGTAAAGTATGCTAGGGACTGCAGAATCACATTTCCCTCTCCTTGTACAGTGCATATTTGGTTTATTTTCAAATTTCTGTTGCTTGGTGTTCTTGTAAATTAAGCTGTCAGCCATCAGCAACCGGAGTCACCTGACCAGGTGCTGCAGTGCTTAGCTGGAGATGGGAAACCTCTGGAGGTCCCATTTCTGATTAACTCTTAGTTCAGATGGTTCCCAGAGTCTCCCCAGGGTTTTCCGTTCTGGCTCTCTTCTTCTAGCAATCTCATTACTATTAGCCACTGGGCTTTGCTCCACAAAACCTCCAGTCTGGTTTCTGCCCATTTCTCGGTGCTCCCAGTTCGAGCATGACGGTTACTCGGGCTTTTTTTCTTTTTTTCCCTTGACCCTCATTCTGCTCCCCAAGTAGGGGAAAAGGCAGGAGGGTTATGGTCAATTTCCTCATGAAGCATAACAAAAGACACCCAGATAATGTGAATCTCAGGTTCTACTCCAGAAATAATCTTTTTCGGCCGGGCACGGTGGCTCATGCCTGTAATCCCAGCACTTTGGGAGGCCAAGGCGTTTAGATCACAAGGTCAGGAGTTTGAGACCAGCCTAACCAACATGGTGAAACCCCGTCTTTACTAAAAGTACAAAAATTAGCTCGGCCTGGTGGTGCATGCCTGTAATCCCAGCTACTTGGGAGGCTGAGGCAGGAGAATCGCTTGAAACCGGGAGGCAGAGTTTGCAGTGAGCTGAGAGCATGCCATTGCACTCCAGACAGAGGGAAACAGAAATACCCAGAAAAAAAAAAAAAAAAAAAGGAAATAATCCTTCTCTTTTATAAAGGATTTAGCATGCCTTGGAATCAGAACTGTAATTAATAAAAATAGAAATGACCACGTGATTAATGATGCGAATGATGAGTACTCTTTTGGGGTCTTCCTATGAGTTTCATATAGGCAGTGCGAGTCACACTTTATTTTATTTTAGTTTAGTTTAAGACAGAATCTTGCTCTGTCACCCAGGCTGGAGTGCAGTGGTACAACCGTGGCTCACTGAAAACTCTGCCTCCCAGGTTCAAGTGATTCTCCTGCCTTAGCCTCCCAAGTAACTGGGATTACAGACACTCACCACCATGCCCGGCTAGTTTTTGTATTGTTAGTAGAGACAGGGTTTCACCATGTTGGCCAGGCTGGTCTTGAACTCTTGACCTCAAGCTATCCACCCGCCTGAGCCTCCCAAAGTGCTGGGATTACAGGCGTGAGCCAATGCGCCTGGCCTGTGAGTCACATTTTAAATATTCATCACAAATAAACCTTGTAAACAGCCTTCCACAGCCAGTTTAAAAGTGCTATTATATCACTTAAAATAAATAAGAAAATAAATAAACTAGTAAAACAAAACAAGAAAACAAGACACAAACAAGCTAAGTGCAGTCCAGGGAAGCATTGTTTAAGGTGAGCATAAATTTTCTTTTTTCTTTTTTCCTTCCTTCTCTTCTCTTCCCTTCCCTTCCCTTCTCCTACTCCCTCCCTCCCTCCCTCCCTTCCTTCTTTCCTTCCTTTCTTCTTTCCTTCTTGTTTCTGCAAACATATATTAGGGAACATTACTCTCAATCTCCTATGAACAAAATTGACAAAGATGACTGTGATGCTGGCCCTATCTTCAAAGACATGCAGTTAGTCAACAGACAGCAGAATCTCAATTCACTAAGATAAATGCAAATGTTAGAATCGGGGTATTAAAAAGTACAAAGGGGCATCAAAACAGGGGGTATTCATTTTGACTATGATCCTCAGGGACTATTTAGAGAGCAGATGACACTTGAATTGGGCTTTGAATGATGACAAGGACTTAGACTCCAAGGGAAAGGGGGATCACATTTTGGGCAGCAGGAAGGGCAATGCAGTCCCAGAAAGAACGACACAATGAGAGAGAGCAGGGCGCGAGTTTCTCCCCTGGTTCACACAGCTACCAAACATGCATCCCACAGGGTACTGTAAATAATTTATGTGAATAGTCAGGATAAGGTGGCAAAAGTAGTTTTGGATCAGAAAACAAAGGCGTTTGGGTACCACGCCAAGGATTTTATCCTTTAAGCACTGGTGCTTCAACATGGGAAGGCAAAAGATATGCTCTGGAAAGACAGCTTTGGCAGGATGGGCTTGGGGCTGATTCCATTATGATCACTCAGGCCAAAGAAGATGAAGGTGACGTCAAGAGATCCTGAGCAGACAATACTTGGGAGGAGGAGATGGCTATTGCAGATGTCTTTGTAGACTGCATTTGAATTTATGTCTAAATTGTGTTGGGGCGAAGGAGAGAGGAGTCAAATGTAAATGGACAGCTTTAAACTTGGGCAGTTGTGTGTCTGGGAACAGCTGGAGAGAGTCGAGTTTGCAGGGGAGAGCGCTGGAGATGGGGCACCCAGAGGGGAACCTGAGAAACAGTCATCCTTCCACTACTTTGTGAGGTCGCAGGGGATCTTCATGAGAAAAGTTAAATTGAATGTAGATTTGACAAACCCATTAAATACAACACTGAGTTCAAAAAAAGGGAAGAATTGGGCAAACAGACCAAATAAGAGGCAGGAAAGCCAAATTAAGGCTCTACCTTGATTCAGAGACATGCTAGATTTTTAAATCCACCATTGTAGTAGGATGTAATGAAGATTTAAGCTTTAAATATAACCTAATACCCACTAATTAGGATAATAAAATACAAGGGGTTGCTGTGCTATCAGTACACTAACGTAACTCAACTCCCTCTGCCACCTTTTTTTCCTCCTCACTCTCTGGCCCTGAAGCCTTCCCAGTGCCTACATAGACAGGAATTAAAGTAATAGACAGGAATTAAAGTGAGAAGCATGAAACTGGGGTATAAAACACTTAAATAGAAATGTCTCCAGTCCTGTTGTCTGGAGAGATTTAATGATGTTTTACAAGGAAGGTCAGGGCATGGCATACATGGGGAATAATTTTAGGTTCCGAGTCTTGCTAGGAAGACACTTCTAGTCGAGGTTTTATTTGGGTTTATTTGGTTTTCCTTCTTTCCCCACTTTTGACCTCAGACTGGAAAAAAAAATCCAGCAGCTTTAAAAAAAAGAAAAAGATAAGCATATTTGACTATACCATAAAAAACAAAACATTTTGTATATAAAAAATGTATAACAAAGCCAAAAGATAAATAAAACATTTTTGGATTGGGGGATTGCAAAGAAGAGGCCACACACAAAAATGAAGAAGAGAAACAAAACTGTTGTAAATTAAAAAGAGGGGATTAATAAGCAAGTAAAAATTCGCAAAGGCTTATTCTCATAACAAATACTAATGGCAAGCTGGTATGTGGAATCTTGTTCATATTCACCAGCAGTGGGAAATACAAACTAAACGGCGATCCCTTCACTCTTTGCTAGATGAGCAGGCACTTGTAAGGCTTCTATCACTGGCAGTAGAAAGGACACTTTCAATGTATACTTTATTAAAAATGAGATTATTATACATGTTTTTTCTGCATTTTTCTGTTCTTCTACAATGATACCAATGGAAATCTCTCCAAGTTTCTGGTGTAATTTGCATTCATTATTTTTAAAGGCTATTTAATATTCCATGGTGTAGGTATAACCTAATTCATTCTGTCATTCTTCTACTAGCGGACATTTACTATTTTTGCTACAAAGGTGGCTAACGCTGTAATAACTTTATCACAAATTTATACTCTCATATAAATGGATTTTGTTTCACTGGGGTGGCTTCTAATGTTTTCCAAAGTTTAGGAGTCCTGAAGGAACTCGAGCATTGTATTTTTAGTTTCAACGGGAGTTGCCATTGCAGTGATGATGTATAGTGAAGAAGGGCATGGATTCATGAACCCAACTGTCTGGAGTTCATCTGGGCTTTGCCACTGACCTTGAGCAGCTTATTTAAACTCTCTGTCCTTCAGTTTTCTTATGTGTAACATTGGTATATAATAATACCTTCCTTGTAGGATGTTTTACACTGATTAAATGAGTTAATCTATGTAACTAATGCACTTATGTTAATGTGTATGTAATTGTATGTACATAATGTATATGTAATATAGTAATGCCTCATTGGTAGTAAATGTACCATAACCTTTGCTATGATTACTCCTTAGAGAAAAAACACTGGAGACTATGACAAGAATTTATTTTATAACCTTTATTGTGTACTTTACACACTTCTAGAAGTATGTGGGATGACTTTAGGTGATACATGGTGGGATTATTTTAAAGTTATTCATTTATTACAATTTATTATAGACTAAGAGGTTCTGTGTTCTTCTTCCCATTTACAGCTGTCACAAAAGTTCCCTTAAAAATCAATGTGTTTAAGTAAGCACATAAATAGCTTTAAATTAGAAAGTAATAAAATACAATGATATAGATTACATACAAATACAGTTAAAAGTATGCAGTTTGGGAGTGACTGGTATTCTGTATTATTATCATGCATTGCCTTAATTCTCCAAACATTCATTGTGAAAAATTCCTCCAGGTAAATTCTCTTAACTGCTAACTGAACCATGTGAGTTCTATCCAGTGGTGGGCTGGTAGACCAGCTCTACAGTTAAAACAAAACAAAACAAAAAACAAGAAGAATGCTCTGATTTACAGTGTTTGCTGATTTCTGTGGGGTAAACACTACTGCCAGAGCCAATCTTATGTTACCAACAATTTAATTGTCTTGCAAAATTCCTAAATATTTAACAATCAGCTCCTTGCACTCTACCTGGGTCCACTCCAGAACACCACTGTCCCACTTAACTGTTAAAGTCAAGATTTTTGATAACTGAAGTGGACAAAACCAGGTATGAAAGAAGCATTTAGAATTCTGTCTCAGTAAGTTGTATTTCTATCTCAATGACCTATAATTTCAAAACTGTGCAAGAAAAGGTTAGTCCTGAATAGGAGTCCAAGAGTTTAGAAATGAGTGAGAGTTCTTAAATTAAAGGGTGATTCTTTGAGAAAGGCAGCCCTGTAGGATGATTCTCATTTTACTGTGATTTGAAACAAAGTCATAGTTTCATGGAACATGCCTCCCTAATAATAGGAATCACACTGTATTACGGTCGGTTGTTTCTGTACCTGTACTACAAATTGGGTTGTGTGGCTGCTTCATCCATAGATGCCTAGGCCTCTCTCTGCTTCTGTGGCCCCTGGAGCTTATGCTATTAAAGTTCTTACACGCTGAGCTATAGTACTGTGTCCACATGGCTGAGAGCACCTCTAAACACCTTAACCTCTTCCCTTTTCTATTCTCAGAGTCTAGAAGACATACACACTCAATGAGTGTTTGCTGAGTGCAGGAATGAACAAACAGCTCTTAGAATTAGCAGGATTTAGGACACTGTCTTCTTTGACTCCATCATATTACAGATGAGAACCCTGAGTTCTTTTGCCATCAGTGATTTCTCCAGAGGTCACACATATTATTAGACAGCTGCAGAATTGAGATTAGAACTCAGATGTCTAATTCTCAGTGCCCTCTCTTCCTTTTGTTGCAACATATCTTGTCTCCTCAGTGCTCAAAGGAGGCTGTGTCGGTCCCATTCTGGCTTCGATAACAATCTTGTTATGACTTATGCCAACCATTCATTCATCATCCAGTAAATATTTATTGAACATCTAGTCTATGCCAGATGCCCTATTCCTTCCTTTTTCTCACCTTCCTTGTCTTTCTATCTTACTTTTTTCTTTTTTAGTTTCTTCCAGGAGATCAACGTAGCTGAACACCTTGGAGTCAACTTCTAGAAAATACAAAGTCAAGACCATTAAATCTACCTATTACTGGAAAAGCTTATTGACCTTCAGATTTATTCTAAGATTGTATCTGGGGTTGAGTTAAGAAGTGATAGTAGTCAGCTGCTGAGAATTTCAGGTGGCTCAGCATGGGCTCATAGCCCTTCTCTTCTCTTGCTGGCATGACAAGCCACAAACAGTGACATGTCCTGGAGCTTCTCCCTGGGGTCCCCTTGCCATAGCTTGTGCAGGCAAGTCGCTGGCACCAAGGGCAAAGACGAGGGTAGCTTGACATTTCCTGCTGGCCCTAGCCCATGAACAACATCCAGTTTTGGAAGGCCACATGCAAAGCAGTCAGTACAGAGTGGCAAAGATCCTTTTATTTCTGTGAATAGGGGATGTCAGGAGCTAATGAACAAATTTTCTTGGTAGGAAAGACTGGCTCTACAAGCTGAGTTTTATGGACAAGCATAATCTTCAACTCTTTGAGAACTGGTGGCAGGGCACAGGTGAGGGAAGATGGGAAGGCGTGCTGATGGGCACGTGAGCTACAGGCACAGTCTCTCTTCATCACCTTAGGGTGTGGCAAGGAATGCATTGTCACTTTGAACAAGAAGGTCCACCAGAGGTTACGATGATTGAGCTTCTACAGGAGGTTTTCCTGAGCATGGAAATTTGGGTTCCATTCTTTTATTGCCCCACTTAGAGGTCACGGTTGCCAGTTGCCTTCCTGAGCGTTTGTTGGGCTGGGTCACTGGGGACTGCTGATAACGACTTCTGCAAAGGCCTCCTGGGGCACATGGCCCCTCCCAATCACACCCATGGTTCTGGAGATTTAAGTACCCCCAGCTACTCCCAGCACTGCCAGGAGCCCCCACAGCCCAGGGGGCCACCCAGCCTGCCCCTGCCTGCCCAGAGATCTCCCCAGAGGCTTCTTAGAATGTTTCCTGGGCATCCGCTCTGCTTTTCAAGAAAAAAACTGCAGTGGAACAGCAGGACCTGGCAGGCTTTGGATTTGAAATCTGGATAATCCATTTGAAACCTCAAGGCCCAGGCAGAAGGAAACTAAAAATTAAATTAAATCAGAAGCACAAAATCTGTCTTCCTGGCTCTGAGACAGCCTCACCTCAGACTTTGAAAGTTCGAGTGGATAAAATCACAGGCAGAGATTATTCAACCTTTCTACCTTCCCCTTCATTTTATTGGGAGGAGAATTGGGGTTCAGTGACAGGAAATGACTTGTTCATGGTTCCAAAGACAGGAAAACGAAGGGTATCATTTTGTTTTTATAAATAAACATTTTCATAAGTTAGGATGAGTTCTAACTACTTTTCAAGTGTGAATCCATTTAATTCTCAATTCAAATTTATGGGCTTATATTATTAACCCCATCATTCACCTTCTCTAGTTTCTAGAAGTAAAGACTAAAGCAAAGAAAGGTTTAGTATTTCCTGAAGGCCACACAGTTTGTAACTGGCTGAGTTAAGATTTGTACCCCAGCAGTGAGGTTACAAAGTGAATGCTTTTCACTCCTGCTAGGCCACCCAGAACAGTATATTTCTTCTTGTAAAAATCTGACATTCAAAGTCAGGCCTGTCCTTGAAATCTGAGATGTAGAAACACAATGTGATGAAAATCCCAAGTATTTCCCTGTAAGCACAAAAGCCTCAATCTATTTGGTAAGAACAAATTAATTCCCTCAATCTTTGATGCAAAATTGAGAGAATAATGGTAGAAATGAAATTATACTTTAAAAAAAATAGAATTACGGTAAAAAATAGAATGTTAATTATTAAACAAATCTTATCTTGCCTGAGAGAAAATCAAGGGCCAATGAGGGACACAATGAGATAAAGAGGCCATCAATCAGTGCTGCATGCCCTGGGAACGTTTTTTTGTATTTACTCATTAAATAGATATTTACTAAGCACCTTCTGTGTCTAGCCGCTGGTCTCAGATTTGGGAATACAGTAGTGAACATAACAGACAACATCCCTGTATTTATAGAGTTTCCATTTACGTGAAAAGAAAGACAGACAAGAGGCAAATAGATAAATCAATCTGAATAAATAATATATGGGCAGGGGCACTAAAGCAAGAAAGAGGGGATGGGGAGTTCTGGGACTAGGGATGTGATTTTATCTAACAGGTGGATCAGCAATGACCCCCAAAATATAGTAGTGAGTCCTGTGGCTCTCAGGGGACAGAGTTTCAGGAAGAGGACAGAGCAATTGCAAAGGTCCAGAAACATGCTGGGCAAATTTGAAGAAGGTGGTAGCTGTGCACTGGGGCCAGTGAGTGGAAGGAGGTGAGAAGCCGGGGGAGGGAGATCCAGTAGGACTCTGGAGGCCATGCTCAAAGTTCTGGCTCTTACTCAAAATGAGGCAGAAATGTAAGAGATGACATGGTGTACATTTGGAAACTGGCCACTGTGTTGAGACCTGACTAGAGAGGGTCTGAGGCTGGGACGAGGGGGCTATTGCAGAAATGCAGGCAGGGTGGCTTGGACCAGAGTGCCAACAGTATAGGTACTGACAAGGACATGCAGTCTGCAAAGGTGTTGAAGGTGGAGCTCTGGGATTTGCATCTGGACTGAATGTAGGGTATGGGAGTGGGAGTGGAGATCTAAGATCTAAGTTTTTTTTCAAGAAAAAAATTGCAGTGGAACAGCAGGGCCTGGCAGGCTTTGGATTTGAAATCTGGATAATCCATTTGAAACCTCAAGGCCAGGGCAGAAGGAAACTAAAAATTAAATTAAACTAAAAATTAAATTAAATCAGAAGCACATCAGGAGTCAAGAATGACTGAAATTTCAGCCTGAGCTGATGGCTACAGCCAGATTTCAGTTGCCATGACCACATCTGGAATCCATGTACTCTGCTTCCCTGAGCTCACCTGCTTTAAGAGTAAAAAGACTTAGTTTCTTCATTGAAGCCTTCGTACATAGATTGCTTTTTTCTGAAACAGACTAAGAAGAAGAGAAACAAAAAAGGTGGAGGACAGAAGCAGAGGACTTCCTGGGACACTAAATTTTTGCTCTGGCATCTCCGAAGCACAGCTCCAGGTGACCTGGCCACCAGCTCCATTTGGGTTATAAGGTCAGTTCTTTTGTCCATCTGACTTCCTTGGCATAACAAAACAAGCGTTTAGAAACTATCGCCTGTAATCCCAGCACTTTGGGAGGCCGAGACGGGCGGATCACAAGGTCAGGAGATCGAGACCATCCTGGCTAACACGGTGAAACCCCGTCTCTACTAAAAAATACAAAAAACTAGCCGGGCGAGGTGGTGGGCGCCTGTAGTCTCAGCTACTCGGGAGGCTGAGGCAGGAGAATGGTGTGAACCCGGGAGGTGGAGCTTGCAGTGAGCTGAGATCCGGCCACTGCACTCCAGCCAGGGCGACAGAGCAAGACTCCGTCTCAAAAAAAAAAAAAAAAAAAAAAAGAAACTATCTTCTTACTTGCTTTTGGATATCAAATCAAGTGCTCAAGCTATATTCCCTGATACAGTTTCAGGTTAGAACCACTGCCAAATGCACAGAAAGCTTCTGGGTGTGGGACCCAGGCCTGAGACTCGGTCAGATCCAAATATGGTCACTTCTTGGATCTTCGATTAAGGAAACTTCCTCTCCATTCCTAAAGTGTCCACTTTCTGAGCTATTATCTGATTGACTGGTCTTGTAGCTCTCTCTTCCTTTAGAGACTGGAATGTCTGTCCCTGCCCTGTCTTTCCAGTCTTGTGTTCTAATTTGAAACACTTTTGGTGGCTCCATGTGAAACAGAATCATGCTCTCTTCACCTCTGCTCAGCTGGCATCAGAGGAAAGAGTGGTGAGGCTGGCACATGGTCTGCATCCATCTCTACCTTTGGAAGCACTTTCACCCTAGTCCTGTCTCCCAGATGACTCTGGGATGGGTGAGCTCTCACCATTGTTGTTCACTGTCATATCCTCGGTGTATAAAGGAACAACACGTAATAGATGCACAGTAACATTTGGTCGAAGGAAGAGAGGGTGGAGAAAGAGAGAGAGGGGAGGAGAGGTGGGGAGAGAAGAAATAAATTATTCTGCTCTCCTCTACTTCAGTGGCCCTCTTCTGTGAGCGGCACCCTCAGGGTGTGCTTCTGGCTGAGCGGTGGCTCTAGTGGAACGCAGCAGGCAGGAGCAAGGGCTGTGCGGGCAACCCAGTCATGAGGTTAACTCACTGCTCTCAGCCTCTGCCTGCCTTTGAGGGTCCGGATCTTCTTGATCTCACCTGGGCACCATTGTTCCTATCCTGCCTTGCTGTGGGTGTCTCCGGCTACCTGATATTAAGCAAAGTGACTTTACTACTCTTTGCCTGAATTTTCTTTCTCTTTTTGAAAAAATAATTACTTTTCGTTGACAAATAAAAATTACATACGCTTTTGATGTACAGCATGATGTTTGGATAGAGTATATATTGTGGCTTACCTAAATCAAGCTCATGAACATATATGCATTATCTCACGTATTTGTCGTTTTTGTGTGTGGTGAAAACAATGCCTCCATTTTCCATAAAATCTAGTCAGTAATGGGAGACTCCCTTCAAAAATCTGTTCTCCAGATTAAATGAGCAAATGCATTTAGAATGCTCAGAAACATTCCTGGGTGTAGGAGGCACTCAGTAAAGATTAGGTGCCATTTTCATATAATTTGCAGAGCATGAAGTGTTTGTGGTATAGGGAAAAAGAAGAATGAGGAAAATAGAGAGATTGGGGCCTAACACCACCTAACAGGCATTCCTTTAACTCTGGCCATGGGATGGGAAATCAGATGTTAGATCCACTCTGCAGAGGTAAGTGCTGAGGCTGGGTGAGTTGTCATTGCACCTAAAACCACACAGCAGTGAGCCGGCAGATGGATTCACGCCTGCATCAATGGCCCGACGCCCTTCCACCGCACCTGCTGCCTTGTTCGCCAATTCTATGAATACCCAGAGCCCTCTTCTGGGACTCCCTATTCAGTTCTTTTTCGAAAGTTCTTTGATGTACTTCCAGGATATCCCGACTGTGGAGTGGGAATGACATATGCAGAGTATTAGAGGGTCATTTCAGCCAAGGGTGACTGACGGTGGAGTCCCCAGGAAGAGCGTGCAGGCTCGCAGGTGGATATGCCCCTAAGAGATCCCAGCAGCAGAAAGTGGCATGAGGATACTCACGCCACTACCAGTGGGGTGCCAGTGAGGCATCCCGAGATCAGCGATGTCCAGGAGAAATACATAAAGAGAGCTGGGGAAGAGATTCTAGACTTCTGGGAATAAAAGATGAGATGCCCCATTTAACATTATCCCAAACCAATAATGCAAGCAGAGGAGTGGTCATGCAAAGGAAAGTGCACAGAATCTGAAAACAAGTGGGCATGTTTGGACTGTGGCTAGGACACTTACCACTTACATGACCCCACAGAAATAACCTAATTTCTTTGAACCCTCATTTTTTTTCTTTAAAATGTAGATGATCAAAGATAATGTCCTCTATTGGACAGAACTATTTGCAGGAACTTAATTAAACAAGTTGTGTAAAGAAACAGACACTCAAATACAGTCATGCATCACATAATGATGGCCCAGCGAACGACAGACAGAATATCAACAGTGGCCCATATGATTTTATGCTGTATTTTTACCTTTCCTATGTTTAGATACACAAATGCTTACCATTGTGTTACAGTTGCCTAGTGTTCAAAACAGTCACTGCTGTACAGATGTGTAACCTAGGAGCGCTGTATAGTGTGTAACCTAGCAGCAGTAGGCTCTACGCTACAGCCTAGGTGTGTAGTAGGCTGTACCTTCTAGGTGTGTGTAAGTGCAGCCTATGGTGTTCGCACAATGATGAAATTGTCTAACAGTGCATCTCTTGGAATGTATCCCCATCGTTAAGCGATGCGTAACTGTAGTTACTATGCACTGGGTCCTCACTTCTTTCTCATGAAAGGCGTGTGTTTTGAATGAAACTCCCACCACTAATGGACAACCGGCCAGGGGTGTGACGCAAGGACAGAACGTGGGCATTTAGATTCTGCTGAGCTGCCACAGAAAGAGTCACTCAGAAAGAGAAAGCAGGAAGTAGAAAAAAATAATGGCATACTTCTTTTCATTCCCCACTCCAAAAATCTGCCATGTATTTTAGCCTTGCTGCTTTCCAAACTAAATGTGGAGTTGTTTTGTAAAAGTTCTCCAGGCTCAGTTTTGGGACCCAGGGACAATTCCCATTACACAGGCTGCTGTCAAAGCTCCTGATGTCACGTTTAAAATGGAACAGTGATATTTTATCTTTTGTTTTTATCTTTCTATTTTGTTCTCCCTTCCTGGACTCTAAAAACAATAAAAAAAAATCCACTGAAAGTAAAAATATTGATATTGAAAAACAGAAAGAAAAATCAACCATTTGAGTTGCTGAGAATGGCAGGTGCATGAAATGTAAAGTCAGAGAAACAAGAGGAATAAGAATAAAGGCAAGGACCCAGGCAAGTTAATACCTGAAGGAAAGGAATTCCCAGGGGAAGCACCGATGCTGCGGAAAAATGACTCCTTCCAAGTGACGGAAGCACCATATTGCAAATTATTACATGCAGGACAGGATGCTATGGTTTCAGGAACAAGAGCATGTTCTCATCTCCTGGGCCTGATGAAGCTGACAAATACAATCAAAGCCTTTCTTAGTGAATTCTCAAGGGGGAAGTGTTCAGAAAGCATTGCTGTCTTACAAGCGAGGCTAACTTGAGAACTCCCAACCATTTCCTTGCACCCAGCACAGACATGTGAACTCCTGGTATGAAAGGCCCTTCTCTAGGTCCTTGTCTGGTCTGCCCCACAGTCCCACGTGGTGAATGCACACCTACCCTTGAAGGAACCCAGAGTGGACTAACACACTGGTGTCAATGAGAAATGAGAGCACATATGGCAATTGTATAAGAGCACTTAGCGGCAAGTGCAAACCTCAGATTCCTCAACTCTAAATCAACTTTATAATAATACCTCCTTTACCTAATTCACAGGGCTTTTTGCAAATCAGCAGAGGAAAAATACACACAGTGGTTTTTAATAAAATGTACATGGTTATACACCTGTCATCAGTATGTCATAATCACAAATGGGGCATGGATCATTAAATAAACTAAGTACTTTCAGGGGGGAGGATTCTAATGTTTGCTGCATGGAATAGACCCTTTAGTTAATTATGTGTTAGAGTTCTTCCACCACCTTTACAGGTTTAGTGGTTTTGTCTGCACTAGACACAGGAGTGAAGTAAAGCTGGGAGATTTTAAACTGCCAGGGTCCTACCGAGAGGCCTCAGGTCCTTGATGACTCGCTGCACAGTGGGAGTGGAGTGGGACAGTGAAATGGTGTGACACACGGTGACTTTCTGGAGGAGAAGGACATAGAGCAGTTCTGTGACCAGCTGCCAGAGAGAAGTAGAGAGAGAGGGACAGTCCCCAAACGTCACATCTCCCTGCCGCTTCGTCTTCCTGAAACCACTCATACTTGGACTAACTTGGAGGTTCATAGTGAGGACGAAGGGGTGTGGGATGGTGAATCAGCTAGCAATGTCTGCCTCAGGGTAATGGGTGTGGGGACACAGACACATAGCAAATAATCTGCCATCATACCAGGTTCTGCTCTGCACGGTCTGATTTATTGACGTTAGCTATCCATTGATCAGCTCTGGGTGAAATGTGTCTTGAAAGTCTGATGGGCATTTCTATCTCTGCTACTGCAACTTCCTGTTTTCTGTCCTTCTAGAGAATGCAACATCAGGAGAGAGGAATGGATATTTACTATCAATTTCTCCTCTGAAAACGGGTAGGGAAAGAAACTTACCATTAATTGTTTCTGACAAGTGCTAAAGAACATAACGTCCCTGAAAGCAAGAGAAAGTGGGGTTTGATTATTTTTGAAACAAGACGGAAGCCAGTGTTGTGGCTGTGTCCCCATCACAGTGGGGTTGGCTCGGCATCCCTCCTCCCGTCTGGGAGTGAAGATGTGTCTGAAGGAGTCAGGCTGAGTACCACAGACGCTGCCGGCGCTCCTCCCAGGTGTCAGATGATGAGTGAGTACCAGACTCTGGGAAAACTGGCACTGGGATAATTTGCTGCTGCAGTCCCGCAAAAACAGAAGGGGAAATGTGCCGGAAGCAATCAGGGCTTTTGAGAAGCAGTGAGACTTCATGGCGCATCTCTCAGCCAATCGTCTCAGATGGCTTTGCAGGCCTCGGGTAATTAGTCCCAACAACTTCACTGTGAATAAAGTATTAATAGACCTCCATTTACAAAAGGAGAAGGGGATGGAGAAAATGAGGCACACAGGCCAAGAATCAAAATAGCAATTTGATAGCAACACTAGGAAAAAAATGTCAAGAAAATAGACATTAAATCCCAAGGTAGGGTAACCAATCCAATCCCAAGTCTTTAAAAACAAACAAACCTGTTTTGTTAAAGAAACAGACAAGGGAATATGAGTCTTTATGCAAGAACCAGGACTTAGGGAAAGGACTGAGGTGGCTTCCAATGCTTCCCTCCTTCAACCCCTCCCCAGCACTACACACTTTGGCTCCATCCAGAAGGAACTTTCAATGATTTCATTGCCCCATTCTCCTGCACAGGTTCACTCCTTCGAACACGCTGTCCCTGCAGCTGGGAGCCCTCACCAACCTCCACGACCCCCAGTCTTTCATGACTCCCATCTATCCTTTTGAGCTCCCCTTAGACGTTCCCTCAAGGATCTTCCCCTGGTCTCTAAATCCAGATTGCATTTCCTCCCAGGATACACACTGTTTTGCCCATCCCAATCTTCATCATACCATGTTGTTGTCACTGCCATTTGGTATTTCCCACTAAAGTGTGTGGTCAGGAACTCACATCTGTCTTGCTCAGTAGTTAATCATTACGACTTAGAACACTATCTGGCATGTATTAGGATCTCAATAAATATGTATTAAATGACTGCAGGGTCTGATTTATTGACGTTAGCTATCCATTGATCAGCTCTGGGTGAAATGTGTCTTGAAAGTCTGATGGGCATTTCTATCTCTGCTACTGCAACTTCCTGTTTTCTGTCCTTCTAGAGAACGCAACATCAGGAGAGGAATGTTGGAGACAATTCTTGTCTTAAGGAAGCTTTCAATCTAGTGGGTAAGATAAATGCATGCACACACAGTCCAGGGGAATGAGGATGGGTTGAGTATAAGTATGAGTTAAACTAGCAAGCTTTAACATTCCAAGCCAGAACAACGTGGATAATACCATGGCATATGCTATTGCTTTAAATTAGAATCCCATCCTAATAGATTTTTCTGTGCTGGAGAGCTTACCCAGCACAGAATAATAGATGTGATGAGATGTCCTCAGGGCAGGTGAGATGTCTAAATGGAAGCCACCTTTTAAATTTTATCTCAGAGACTTGCCTGTCAATCTTTGGACAGATAAAGATCTTCAAGATACATCTCCTATGCTGTCTATCTTAAAGGCAGAACTATGATTCGGCACCTTGGGCAGATAAATAGTTGTTTGTTTCCCTAGAGAGGCTGTTTAGTATAACAGGAGGGACTTTGTAGGCAGTGGAATGCAATGTGTTGGAAAGAGTGTACGTTTTGGAATTAAAATGACCTTGGCTCCAATCCCAGCTCTGCAATTTACTCGCAGTTTGATTTGGACCAAGTTACAGTCTCTCTGAGCCTTACGCTTAGTATTGCTACAGAGTTGTACAGATTAACATTATATTACAGACTTGAGCCTCAGTAATTTTTATCGATGGTATAAAATGGAAACGATTCAATTTCCCACCTCTGCCACGTTCTAGCCATGTGCTCCTGGGTAAGTTTTCTGATCACTTCGAGCCTCAGTTTTCTCACCTACAAGATGGAGACAATCAAATCCTCCTTGCATATCTACTGTGAAGATTAAGTGAGGTATGTATATAAAGTTCTTAATTTGGTACCCGCATCGTAACAGGCACTCACTGAATATATTTTCTTTTTTTCGTATTGAATATAATGGAATTTTATGAAGCAATTGTTTTTCTGTGAGCCATGGTAGAATATGACTGCCTTCTGCCTTTTACATTGTAACTCCCTGATATGGTTTGGGTGTGTCCCTGCCCAAATCTCATCTTGAGTTGTAGCTCTCATAATTCCCACGTGTCGTGGGAGGGACCCGGTGGGAGGTAATTAAATCATGTGGATGGGTCTTTCCCATGCTGTTCTCAAGACAGTGAATAAGTCTTATGAGATCTGATCATGTTATACAGGGCAGTTCTCCTGCACATGCTCTCTTGCTTGCTGCCATGTAAGATGTGACTTTGCTCCTCCTTACCTTCTGCATGGTTGGGAGGCCTTCCCAGCCATGCAGAATTGTGAGTCAATTAAACTTCTTTTCTTTATAAATTATCCAGTCTTGTGTATGTCTTTATCAGCAACATGAGAACAGACTAATATACTCCTTCTCTAGTTCATCCAATAGGTACAGTTCCTTCTGTGTGATCCCAGCCTCCCCATCCATTGATATAATAATGGCCCTGACTTCTCCCTTGACTATGTTTTTCCCTTTCTGTCTTTCCTAGTCCCAGCCAAGGATTTCCAGCAATCCTTCATGGCCAGAGTGAACAGCCCTGGATATTCAGACCACATTTCAGGGAACTTCTTCCATCCCACTGACTTTGCTGTCTTGACACTAATTTAGAAATCCAGTCACCAAACAGTTGAATAAAACATGTGTCACCTCCTGCAACTGACAGAACACAGTATCACAATTCAAGAGCTCTGATAAATAACCGAAAGGGATGTTTCCGTAAACATTCTGATTCTGTTCTGAACTGCAAGAGGATATTAGGTTGTTAGCATAAAATTCGCCTATTCAGCTTTCTGAGTCTACTTTATGAGGAGAAAACTGATTTTCTTTTTAGATACAAATATATTAAAGTTCACAATTAATTTAGATAACACCATATGAGCTGATAATAAAATGTCTAGCAATTAAATAATGAATGCTAGGAAGCCATAGTCATCAGAGATATCAGAATACACCTTTATTATAATGATGTAAAATCAGTGTGTTTTCATATGATTTAATTATAGATTGACAGGAAAAAGTGCAAAACCGTAGATTAACAATTTTAGGTAATGCATACACTAGAAACTGTTTCCAAAACTATGATTAGTATTGAGCAAGTTAAATTCATCATCTTATAAAGGAGAATTTATAGATTTCATATATAATAGCTTAGCATGAATAGAGACAGAAGACCTTTGAGTACGATATGAGTAGATAATTTTTCCTATAACATAGAATGAAGTGAAACTGCTAAGTAATGCACACATTTCTCCGAAGGCAGGTTTTGCGCATCATACTGTTTTGACTTATAGTAGAAAACATTGGTCCCAAGGACTTACCTCCACTGTAAAATGCAGAACCAACTATATCATGTTTATGCACAATTCTAGGGGTACCTCTTGGATGTGTGCTCCAAGACACCTGGATATAACAATATTCCACCTCTTCAGAGAGACAGTAAGATCTACAGGTTCAGGTGGGGAGTCTGAGATGCAACAAAGACCCTTCAAGGTCTTCAATTAGGAAAGCCTCTTTATGTCTAAGAGTGGTGCTACACTTCTCTGGGAAGAGGGGCATCTCTGAGCTCTAAATGCTCCATGTATCTGGCATTTTTAATCATACCATCAAATATGCGAGCCACTGAACTGATCAAATCGCAAACTGGAAATTCCCTGAGAGTGAAACAAACAAACAGACAAAAAACAAAGAAACCTGGGTTCTGACATTCTGTAGAAAGCAGGTGTATATGACGCAACAGGGAGAAAGGACTCTCCTCAAAGAACCTCAGAGCCACAAGGTGCTTCTTTTCAGACGAACATAGAACAGCTACCCTGGGGATTTCATGGACGCCTTTCCACTCACCGGTCTGGTCACATTCTGTCCCCCAGTAGGCAGCCCAGATTTTCACATTGATATAGACTGAACTTTATTACTCATTTTTCTTTTTGTGGTTAAAAAAAATGATGAACACTGTGAATTTCACTTAAAGCCACCTGCTACCCATTTCAGGCAAAGGCAAAAACTAACATTAACAGGCTAGACAAAGTAGCCATGGGAGTTGAATTTCATGCCAGAAATGGACAATATTGTTAATATGCACTAAGAGCAGCAAACCGTCTCTCTAACTAGGGAAGCATTGTTGATAAGATTACCTTTCTGTAAGAGCAAGAAGAATATCCCATCATTTACTGAAGAAGCGAGCACTGTGCAAAGGTTTGGGCTAACCTCAGCACCCCTGTAGCAAAAATCTTTATGATAATGAAAGAAGTGAACAAAAAGAAAATACCTCCAAGAGGTGTGATTTTATACATTTTATTCTCGTAGCTAGATAACTACAAGGTATAACTTCAAAATATAAGAAGGCTTAAATAAAAGATGATACTTGGGAGCTCCTGCATGCTGATATTGGAATCTAATTCTCACATTTTAGTCGGCTGTCCTATTCATGTAGAGGTGCTAAGAATGACAGCAAAGACACCAAGAACTGATTACTTGCTACTCTGTAAATTTTTTTTTTTTTTTTTTTTTTTGAGATGCAGTCTTGCTCTATCGCCCAGGCTGGAGTGCAGTGGCACGATCTCGGCTCACTGCAAGCTCTGCCTCCTGGGTTCACCCCATTCTCCTGCCTCAGCCTCCCGAGTAGCTGGGACTACAGGCATGAGCCACCACCCATGGCTAATTTTTTGTACTTTTAGTAGAGACGGGTTTTACCATGTTAGCCAGGATGGTCTCCATCTCCTGACCTCATGATCCGCCCGCCTCCCAAAGTGCTGGGATTACAGGTGTGAGCCACCACGCCCGGCCTACTCTGTTAATTTTTATGTTTAATTTCAAGTTTTGTGTTGTGTTTAGGTTGGACTGATTGACTGATTGATTAATAGAAAACAGAGAGTAAGCCTATTCTCTGGGTCCTATTCAGCACACTGTGGGGTTCTTGATACACTGCAAAATTCCCAGTGTTTTCTCCATGTGGCCTCACTCTATAAGCTTTAGCTAGACGGGAAATTATTCTGCTAGGGAGCTTTAAAATATCACACAGTTGGGAAAAAAAAAAAAAACAAAAAAAAAAACATCTCTTTGTTCATCTGGAAAATGAGAAGGCTAGACAAATGATCCCTCTGGTCTCCTCCAGGTCTTAAATTATCTATTTCTCTGAGGCTTGGAGACATATAAGGGATTGTTTTAGGAAAGAAATACTAAGTACCAATGACATTTTTTGGCTTCCATTTAAAATTGATATCAAATACCTGTTTATGCTTTCAGATGTGTGCATTCCCATAGCAATTTCTTGTTCAATTCAACATGGAGTTACACTGGCTGACAGATGGGAAACACTGTAAACAGGTGGTTTTAGTGGTTTATATTTTAACACTGAAGGGATTCAAAGAGCCTCAGACAGCCAGGAATGGGAGAAAATATTTCCCTTCAATTAAATGGTAACTATAAATCCTAATATGCTTGTCACAGGTGTGACCCGTTCCAAGTCCAGAATCATAGGTATAAGACAGTGAAAAGGTCATTTTGCTTTCACCTGATATGGTCTCTGCTGTGCTACTAAGTTTACAGAAGAAGTATACAAGGCCCAGAGAGATTCACAGAAATGTTAGCCTGAGGAAGTGGTTGACTAAAATCAAGGCTACTGTGTCCTCATTGAGGTCTGTGTATAGGATTCTGAATTGCTCCTTGAAGTGAATGCACCAATTTGACATTTATGCTGAGGCTGATGAGGAAGGGTGCAACGATCTAACACAGTAAGGGATCAGACTTTGTGGCCAGGAATGCCTGGATTCATCATTTACTTGATGTGTGACTTCTAATGAGTTGTATACCCTGTGTCTAAATTCCCTAATCTATAAAATAAGAGGATGATAGTGCCTACCTCAATATATTTTTATAAAGATTAAAGAGGGTAGCATACATAAAGTATCAGTATCCCAGAGCCTGGCCCAGGGTAAACATGCTCTAAATAATCATCCTCTCTTGCCATTTTCAAAGTGTTAAGGGATAAAGCACATACACAAAGCACTCTTCTTCGGTTCCTGGATCTTTGCCTGACATTGATAGATGTTGCCTGAATCTAAACTGAAAACATGAAGGTAGATGGGCCTTAAACACATTAGGGATCAACAATTTGAGTAGAATTAAATGATAGGAAGAGAGGATATCATCATAGCCATCAATAATAATGATACCAATTAGCTTCCATTTAACAAGCACTTACTGCGTGTGTGGCGCTATGATAAATACATGCATTGTTTCACTGAACATATACAACACTAAGAAATAGCTAGAGTTGTTACTCCCATTTTGCTGAGGAAGGAAAGCTTAGAATCTGATTGGTAGAACCAATATTCTTACCCCTATGTAATATTACCAGTCTATGGCAATGCTTCAAAAACTGCTATAAATATAAAATTGCCACTAGAAGTATGCCAGTATTAAGTTGCACAAATAGGCAGCATTGTTTTATTTTATTTTATTTTTTTGAGATGGAGTCTCACTCTGTCGCCCAGGCTGGAGTGCAGTGGCACGATCTCGACTCTCTGCAAGCTCCGCCTCCCCGGTTCCCGCCATTCTCCAGCCTCAGCCTCCTGAGTAGCTGGGACTACAGGTGCCCGAGATAGGCAGCATTGAATCCAAAATGATTTTCTCATTCATTTATTTGTGCACTGATTTATTGTACAAAATTCGATGAGCACTTACTATGCACTGCAGGATGCTCAATGCAAGGGTTATAAAGATAATCGCATACAGTCCCTGCATTTGTGATGCTCAGAGTCTAACACACAGATGCAAACTAATTAAAATAATGCAACATAGTTGGGTGGACACCCACCCACTGCCCTTTCTGTCCACACCACTGCAAGTTCGCCTGTTGGTGCAAGCTCTCTGAGCACAGAGACAATTCCTGAGGGAAAGGAGTACTTCAGACACAGTCACCACCTGCACACAATGGTATCCAATGTAGACATTAGCCCCTTAGAAGAGGCCCGTGTTTCTTAGCCCTTATACCGCTCGCTGTGATAGTTAGGGTTAGTAATAAATTGAAAGTTGAAGCGGTCTTTATTTAAGCAGTTGTAGGATATTTGGACCAAAAAAAAAGAAAAGAAAAGAAAAGAAAACTGAAAGATAAATGCAATTTGCTTGTAGAACAAGAAAAAATCTAATGGCCCAAAATATCATGCAAATTGCAGTTATTTATTATCACACAGTGCTGTACAGGGTTATTGACTAAATAAAATCCACTGTAATAAGACCCACAAAGCACTATATTATAAGGCATGTATCAGGATGCAGATTTTGTCATATGCAGATTTTGTCATATACAGAACACCACCTTGAAACAGTATTCCCTGTCAGGGAGTTATATTTGTATTTCTGAGCAGGCCTAGGCCTGAACCCCGTGTCCCCTGTGGCCTCGTGAAAGCCACACTGCTTCCCCTCTGGGCCGGCCCGGGGATGCTCGGTGCAGAGTATGTGGTAAGACGAAGGGACCCAAGAAAGAGGTGGATTGGGGGTGGTGAACAAGGGAGGTCTGACCATGCACCATTGTGTGCTGAGAATACATCTTTCTTATTTTACCAAACTCACAAATACGTATCAATTTGTTCCCTTCCTCAGCTTCAATGCATTTCTTGTTAAGGAACATCTCTTTGAGAAGAAAGCCTCTGACAGAATATCCAAGCACAAAGGAATGATCCAGATCCAGAGAAGCCAAATTTCTACGAAGTGGGGAGTCAGCAGGGGCAGAAGAAATGTTACTGCTTTCACTCTTTGTTGGAAAATTAAGGGCCTTCCTTTAAATCAAAATTTCCCTTTGCTCTTAATAAGATGACAGTCTAGAACACTTGGCCTGCTGCTGAGAGAGTGACTTCTTGCTGGGTTTAGATTACTCAAGAGCTCTGCATTTAATCTCGGAAGGCTGCCAGGGGTTTCAAGGAGAGCTGGCAGCGCACCAGACAGCAGCCGCCCACTGGAAGTGGATGTCCCTCGCTAAGACGCACGACCATCCTATTTCATTTATTCTAGCTGGGGTCAAAGGACAGACGCAAACTAGCACCTTCTCTTAGGCACCTGAGTGAACCAGAGGGATGGGGAGGGGTTACGAGGGAAGAAAGTTTCCTAAGAGCAAGGTGGGAAGAGTACCAGGCCTTTGGACTGCAAAAGCGACCCGTGTGAGCCAGGGTGCACCCCCAAGAACCAGTGAGGTACTGGGGGCCAGGAATCAGCTCCAATGGCACCCACCAAACCCCACTCCCAAGTCCTGCAGCACCCTGAGGAGCTGAGGAACTAACCCCACAGCCCTCAACAAGTTCCCACCATCTCATGAAGCCTCTCCATGAAAGGTCAAGGTCAAGATTGTAATCATGTGGGCCCATTATGTTCTTTCTCTTGCAGAACCGAAGTTCAGGAGACAGAAGCTTTTTTTTTTTTTTTGTAGAAACTCTGTTTTAAAATTAATCAGTAAAAGTTCCTCCTAGATTTTCAGTAGTCCCTCAAGGGATCTGCTAAGCCAGAAGCTGAAGACATGGCCTGTTCCTTCTGCAGGAAGAAGGAGCTCTCTTTCCTAAAATCAGGGCCACTTCCTATCCGCAGGGCCCTCGGTCTTGGCAATGCTTGACTGCTTTAAGAGGGAACTGTCGCATTGCAAGCCAATTTCCATCATTATCAAAGGAATCTTGCAATCAGGAAAAGATCTTACGAGTGTGAGCAATTGTAAGACCACGGGTGAGATCTGCAGTGTGCATAAGTTTATTACTACTTTGAAATTCATGTTAGACCTTTCGAAAGCACACAACATCGTGATATGATTTTTACTATTATACATGTAATGTACAAATACATTAAAACATATTTGCACACATACATATATTTGTCTATCTAGTTCTATCTATCTGTGTCTGTATTCAGCACTAAGACAAGCACACATCTCTTTGTTCAAAGTCTGTCATCCCCACAGCCAAAGTCTTAACAGGTGGTAGTTCCCGGAATCATTTATTCACATGTTCATGACTGAGCACTTGTCATGGGCTGAATTGTGTCCTCTCGTCCCCTGAGAAAAACTGTGTTGGAGTCCTATTCCCTGGTCCCTCAGACCGAGAACTGATTTGGCTATAGAGTCTTGGCAGATGTGATTAGTTCCTGTAAGGTCATACTGGAATAGGGTGGGCTCTTAATCCAATATGGCTTGTGCCCTCGTAAGAAAAGGAGAAAAGACACAGAGACAGAGACGTGTGAGGGAAGAAGGTCCTGGGACAGCACAGGCGGGGACTGAAGTGCTGAGCCCACAAGCCAACGAACAACAGGATTTTCAGTGAAACACCAGACATGGGAAGAGTCAAAGAAGGATTCTCCCCTATAGGTTTCTGAGGCGTCATGGCCCTGCCAGTGCCCTGGTTTTGAACCTACGCCCTTTGGCTTTGTGAAACAATCACCTATGTTGTTGGAAGTTCCCTGGTTGCGAAAACCCTGGGAAACCGGCACAACCCCTCGGTGCTGGGCTCGGGGAATGTGTGCGACTAAAGTGACTGCCCCAGCTTCCAGGAGCACAGGATCCAGTTGACCCTATGGCCAGGCGGCCTCTACGTAACCATCCCATCTTGAGCCACGATCTTTTACAAAGAATTAATTAGTCAAGTTTGACTGAGTTCTCCCTTGGAATTTCTCCTTCAAATGCTATAGAAGACAAAGAGCCAGAGAGATAAACGCAAAGTACAGTTCAGCTGGAAAGCTCGAGACTTTCCGTTTCTCAGGAAACCTGGGTGTCGTTTATGTTAATTTGCCTTTGGGACATTTAGATTTTTTCTTTTAAGCGGATGTCTCTTATCCTTAGGGTTAGAGTGGCAGCTATGATTTTAGATGCCTCAGGATCATTTTTGGGTCTGGCCACAATTAGCAATTAAATTGATTTACTGACAAGCACCCTTCAGCTTCCTGGTGAGTTTGCTTGGCAGAATCCCAGCAAAGGGAGTGGAAGGCTGGGTAAATATTGGGTAAATTGGATCAATTGTCAACAGCCTACCTGGATTGTGCCAACTGGGAGATTCTCTTTTTCTTAAAAAACTATGTGTTTCCTGCATAACCTAGATATCTTGTAACAGAAATTCTCAGACGTTGGGGATTTATAGATCAGTAAAATTTAAAAGAAAAGAAAGGGCAGAAGTTCGGTGCCATTTTTTTTTTATTTTACCAAGTATAAGTGTCTATT
Source organism: Piliocolobus tephrosceles (assembly GCF_002776525.5). Taxonomy (NCBI): domain Eukaryota; kingdom Metazoa; phylum Chordata; class Mammalia; order Primates; family Cercopithecidae; genus Piliocolobus; species Piliocolobus tephrosceles. The sequence continues at coordinate 122,239,976 of NC_045446.1, forward strand.
TCTTCTCATCATTAATTCTTAAAAATTAAGGGTGCAGTTTAATTCCATAGAGAGAGAGGATATAATTTCAGAAAGCACAGCTGTTGACATGATGGCCTCCCTCTGGCTTTGTTCTCCTAATTTTTTTCTTTCCTCACAGGCGCGGGGCTTCATCACTGGCCAGCGTCGTCATGGGTCAGCATTTTGAAACCACTGACCTAGAGAATGTTATCACTATCCATCTTGCTTTGCCTCTACAAATACGGATATGAGCTCTAGCCCCCACCAGAGAATGACAAGTTAAGATTAATATACCGCAGTGGAAAATATTAACTTCTGTCTGCTGGACACTAAGAGCACGGGAGCTGCGGATCTGTTTATTCACCATTGTGTCCCTAGCGCCCAGAAAAGTACCTGGCACACGGGCATTCAATAGACATTTGTTGAGGAGGGGACAGAGAGCATTGTATGAGTAATTGTGGAAGTTACTACCTCTCCTTCCTTGACTCAAACCTATGTCATTTCACCACTCAAACTCTTATCTTTTTTATCCTCACATATTTTATGCTGTCTCCTCCTGCTCCTCATCAATGAGTGAATGTATTCATTCACTGTTGAGGTTGAATGAATAGAAAACAAGGATAATGAAATAGAAAACAAAAAGAGAGAGATGGTTAGAGAATGAATGGTGGCCAGAGACCCAAAAATAAATTAATCCCTAGATTCAGTACAAAAAATGACTTCCCAGAAATCAGCAACGATTTGGGGATATACGAATCATGGAAAATATGTCTTTCTTTTGCAGGAAGTTTTTTTTATTAGTGGCAAAGAGGGAAAATGAGGGAAAGATAGAATCTCTGGGTTTGTTTCTTCCTTCTTTATATAGAAAAATTTAGACCTGAGCATATTTACAGGTAGAAGTAAGGAATCGTGGAAGAGGTTGAAGATTTAGAAGTGAGAAAGAACAGAGAACCTGAAGGAGCTGGATGAGCCAAGAGCAAGGCAGAAAAGGAAGGGGGCAAAGCGGGGAGGTTCTTTGGACTTCACTCTCAGGAGTAGGCAGTGGGGTCAACTCTGAGCAGGAAGGGTAGAGGGTGAGGTTTGCAACAGTCATGCGCACAATGCAGGAAGGAGCAAAATCTACCCAAATGTGTCGATATGATTTGGAGCATACGTGTTAATAAAATGTAGGCGCTCCATATACATCCAAAAGCATAATACTGAAAAACAAATTCTGACCTTGGCAACTCTGACATGCTGTACAAATAAAATGAAAAATCTGACATTATTTTGAAATCTGATGATCAAATCTAGAGACCTTTTATTTTCCATTTTTCTCAATCTCTCTGGAGTATCTGAAACTGTTGGTTGTCTTCTTCTTGAAATGTACTTCTCCCATGATGCCAATTCTATTAAACCACCCAAGTTTGTTTTTATAACTTGTATGACAGTTCTTTTTCTTTATCCACCCCTTCCCCAACAACTTTGCCCCAATAATTTTACTCTTACTTAAGATCTTTGAAAGACTTCATCCATTTCAATGGCCTCACTTATTTGTTCTGTGCAGAAGACTTCCAAATGTTTCTGAAATTTCAGACATAGTTCCAATAGTTTATAGATGGACAAACACAGATATAGATGCCCTGTCGGTATTTCAAATGTATCGACTCTTTCACGTTAGCCACAAAACATATTCTACTTCCTTGCATCCTTAATGTTGTTTACTGCAACATGCTCAGAATCCTCCCCTCCCTCTCCAGGCTCAGCTACTCAGGAGACGAAGACTTACTCATCCCAGACTCCTTTCTGTCCTTGAGTCACTCCTTACTTCCAAATATGTGTCACATCCAGCCATCTCCTTTTAGCCCACGACTAGTCCCCTAACTCAGACAGCACAGATGCAGTCAATTAGCTTCCCTGTTCTAAAGTTCTTGTTTTCTTAACAATTTGGTTTTTAGGGAAGAAAGAAAATGTGCCAATTGATTAACATGAGTCATTGAGAGTCAAACATTTTATAGAAAATAAAACTCATTCCTTCAGGTGTAAAAAAAAAACACCCACAAAACAAACATTTTAGGCATCTATGCATTCATTAATTTTTACATTAGTTTAGGCATTTGGGTTTCTTCCAGATGAAACTAAAATCTCATGCAGAAAAGATGCTGCAACATCTCTGTTGCCGTCTGGCCATCCGAGCCTGGACGACGGCCTCTTCCACTTCCAGATCATTCACCTTTAAGTTATGCGGGGTCAGGTAAGCAGGAAAGACAACTGGATGATTCCTTATCATATGTATTCCTTTCAGATCCAGTATATGTATCCTGTGTGTGTGTGTGTGTGTGTATACATATATATATACACACATGCACATACACATATGTGTGTGTGTGTGAGTATATGTATTACAGGCCTCAAATAACAGGTGCTCAAATATATATATGTATATTACATACATATATGTGTATGTATACATGCATATTACATATGTATGTAATACAGGTACATACAGATTCATATATTACATACATGTATATAATATATATACATATAATATATGTAATATAAGTACTTTGCTCATCTCATCAGAAACCCCATAAGATAGGCATTATTGTCCCTATTTTATAGGGGAGGAAAATGAGACTAAGAGACGTGGAGTAACTAGTTGCCCAAGGTCACTCTGCCAGGACATAGCAGGGGCAGGATTGAAGCACGTATCCTTACTCCAGGTTAACGGCTATTTCTGGAATGCCTCAGCAGCCCTTTTAAATTCTGTGGTCTGTAAGTGAGATTCTATCAGCACCGGAATTCTGGAAGTGAGCCAGGGACACCTTGGTCTGAATATCTGTTATCTCACTGTAGTGTATGTTCAGCCTCCACCGTGACGGGCTCTTTTAAGTCTGCTTGAAGATCAGGCTTGGATCTCTTGGCATGGGAAGCACCCAAATGCCACGACTAGAGAGACTGAAACCATGAGTACTGATTTCTGTCTTCAGGTCCCTATGAAAACCAGCCCAAAGACAGCTGGAAATGAAGAAAATGTGCAATGACTAGGGTTTTGGGATTTTCTTTTTCTTTTTTGAGGGGGTTATTGTTTGGTTTTGCTTTCCCTCAAAAAACTTAAGGTACTTTATAAATCTCTTTGCAGATACATGAGAATGAAAAGTAAATATCAATGAAATGATAATTCTATAAATATGTGGGGCCAGTGGCATTTGATGCACCTCTCTCATTGTCAGCTTGGACTCATTCTTCTCTCGTTAGGTTCTTATGAGGGAATCTCTGCTTACCCGTTTGTGTGTCTATGGTGGGGGGAGCGGGAGGTGAGAGGGTATAAGAGGAGGAAATTGAAATGACAGGTGATACCACTAGATGTGTGAGTTTCATTCTGGAGATAGTAGGAAGCCCAATTTTAGCTAAAGATTCAAGCTATATTCTCTAATTTGATACAAGTAGTAATAAATCTCATCTTTTTATTTGTTTGATTAAAAAAAAAAATCTGTTGGCCACCTACTCAATTGATTCCAGATTCAGTGTTGAGGAATAAAATGGTATGTGTTAATGGTCCTAACTCAACTCTCATAGAAATTTCATGAAGTCTATATTATCCTCATTCTACAGATGAGAAAACTGAGACTTCCAGCCTTTGAGGAACTTGACCACTTTCATGTGCCTAATCGAGAGGGGAACAGGAATTACATCTCGGGCATGTTCAGCTCCAAAGCCTGTGCAATCACCCGCAGAATTACAATGCTGGTGCTTACACCTGGTGATTTCACAGAATCAGGGTCTTGTTCTCCAGACCTTGCCACTGCTAGTCCACGGCTGATAGGAAGAACTGACAATAGAACCTCTGTGTTTCCAAACCTGGGCTTTCAGTCATTCGACAGTAAGTACGTAAGCAGCAATCTCCCCTCCTTAAATGCATTCACACAGATAATTTTACATGTCCCCAATCCCCCCATCTCACAAATCGTCATCATGTTGTGGTTAAATGATCCCCGGTGCTCTGATCCTCTCAGAATAGGTCATTTCTTTTTCAGGTCTTTATTCATGCAATAAAATGCCTGATGCTGCTCTCTGAAAGCACAGAGGTATGGCCAGGGTTCAGTGCTATGAGCCTCCCAAGCAACCCTGGGCAGCTTAGCACAAATGGACCTACAATCCAACATTAATTTCCTGTCTTCCCGTCTGAGGACTCCTGATAAGCAGCTGTCTGGATAAGGACCGCAGGCAGAATCAGTCTCTGGTCTTAGCAAACTCACTGCTTTGTTCCCCTCTGCCAGAGTTCCCTGCAGCTACAGTTGCCCAGAGCTAAGGACACCTCTCAGAGCAGTTTTCAGACACGGCCCCTCCTACTCTCCACCTCCACCCCATGCCCGGCTGCTGCTGGTGTCTCTGCCAGCCTGGCCATCCACCTCTTCAGAGAATCTCAATGCATTACTGAAATATGTCTTCCCACAGCAGGCAGAGAAATGAACAATTTTCCTATATCAATTATTTCCCTTTGTTAAGCAAAGAAATAAAAAAACAACTCTACTCATAAAGAATAAGAAAGGAATCCAAATTAATTTTTAATTTATTTTTCTCTCAAGATTTAGTAGATAGTGGTGTAAATACTGGTGCACAAGGAATTAATTGCTTATTTGTGAGGAAATAGTGATAGAGGCAATACATATGCCTCTCTTCTTCAACCACTCTCCCAGCCCTCAATCCAGATAAAAATAAGAGCAGGACTAACAGGATGAAAAGTGGATTTGGACAGGGAAGAAGTAGTTATTGAACCTAAACAGTTGCATTGTGTATGAGCATTGGGAGTGCAGAGTGAAGACGGATGTGGCCTCTGTTCTCAATGAGTTTGTAATCAGGCAAAATAGCTGTACCCTCCTAGATTTGCATATAAAACCACTCTCTCTGTTTCATTGTATCTTTCCATTTGCTTAAGGCTTGCAAATAAATTTTGTCTCTTTACCAGCCTGTCCTTTTCTCTCCTTAGAAAGAGTGTGTTCAGAATTTTGCATAATCTTAGAAGTATCTATGGCGGTTTGAGAATACAAACACCATTAGATGTTGCAGTAGGAAAAAACATTGAGCAGGAACCATTCAGAATTATTCTTCATCTCCAGCAAAGAAGAAAGTGGTTTCAAAGTGGTTTGAATGAACTAACAGATCTTCTGTCACCTCAGCTAAAATTTCAATTGCCAGATTGCTTTCACGGAACACTTTATTAGGGACACCTACTTTGCCCTTCCCACTTTAAACTTCAACACAAAATCAAATCCCCTAACATTTGTTCATCTCTCCACAACAACACCTAACATTGGCTCTATTGATTGTTAATTGCTTGAGGTACTATGTGTGAATAATTGCATGTCCCGTGTCTTGCATTTAGCAGGAGATTCATATGCATTTCAGGAAGGGGAGGAGACAAAATAATGACAGTGCACATGGAATATGACTTGTTGGTATAAGCTGGTATCCTGGTTGCATAAAAACAATGAGGCCTCTTAGATCTTTCTTGATCCATTATAACTGCCAGGGATATGATGCTAAGAGTAGTATTTCAAGAAAGTGAGGACTTCCTGTGACTTGGGATCAGCTGGTAACCAGAATGGCAAATGGTGAGAAAGAAAGAGTTTTTATGAAGAGCAATGACAGAGTAGTGGTTAGGTACTGCCCCTTGGTACCTTTCCTCATTGTCCTAACGTTCTCATCCCTTAGGGAAGATTATCCCAGCCTGGTAGCTCAAGAGTTTCAACAGAGAAACTGGAAAAATTGTCTGAATAAGAGAACTGCCACCTGTGGGCTGATCTGTCCTGCAGACTGTCCCTCACTGGGTATCACCCCTCGCTCTAGAGATACTTTGGAAAGCTTGGAAAGGGGGAAGCCCTGCTTGAAGAGACAAACCATGGGTCCATCTGATATGGTTATATAGTTTGGATACTTGTCGCCTCCAAACCTCATGTTGAACTGTGATCCCCAATGTTGGAGGTGGGGCCTGGTGGGAGGGGTTTTGATCATGAGAATAGATCCCTCATGAATGGCTTGGTGCTGTTCTCAAGGTAATATGGAGTTCTTGCTCTGAGCTGATATGAGATCTGGTTGTGTAAAAGAGTGTGGCATTCCCCTATATCTGTTGCTCCTGCTCTTGTCATGTGAAATGCTGGGTCCCTGTCACCTTCTGCCATGACTTGTAAATTCCTCAGACCTTCACCAGAAGCAGATGCCAGCACCACACTTCCTGTACAGCCTGCAGAACCATGAACCAATTAAATCTCTTTTCTTTATAAATTACCCGGCCTCAGATATTCCTTTACAGAGATGCAAAAATGAACTAACACAAACAATTTGGTACTAAGGAGTGGGGTGTTGGCATAGATATACCTGAAAATGTGAACGCAGCTTTGGAACTGGGTAACAAGCGGAAGTTGGAAGAGTGTAGAGGGCTCTGAAGAAGACAGGAAGATGAGGAGAAGTTTGGAACTTCCTAGAGACTAGTTGAGTGGTTGTGACCAAAATGCTGGTAGAAATATGGACAGTAAAATCCAGGCCTTTAATGGTCTCAGGTGGAAATAATGAACTTACTGGAAAACTGCTGTAAAGGTCACCCTTTGTAAGGTTACACCTTAGCAAAGAACTTGACTGCAGAGTATCCATATCCTAGGGATCTGGGAAACCTGAACTTAAGAGTGACAACTCCCAGTATCTGGCAGAAGAAATTTCTAAGCAGCAAAGCATTCAAGAAGTGGTGTGGCTGCCTTTAATGGCCAAGAATCAGATTTGGGAGCAAAAAATAAAAAAGACTTAAATTTGTAACTTATATCTAAAAGGGAAGCAGAGAGTAAAAGTAAGTTTGCAGCCTAGCCCTGTGGTAGAGAAGGAACCCAGGCAGGTTGTGGAGCAACCACTTGCAGAGAGATTTACATGACTAAAAGGGAGCCAAGGCTTTTGAAAAGTCTTTGGGACAGCCCTTCCCATCACAGACCCAGAGGCTTAGGAGAAAAGAATGGTTTCAGGAGCCGGGTCCAAGACCCCATTGCCCTAAGCAATCTCCAGACATTGTTCCCCACATCCTGGCTGCTCCAGCTCCAGCTGTGGCTCTAAGGGCCCTAAGTACAGCTCCGACCACTACTCCAGAGAGTACAGGCCATAAGCCTTGGCAGCTTGCTCATGGTGTTAAGTCAGCAGGCTCACAGAATGCAAGCATGAAGGAAGCTTGGCAGCTTCCTCCGAGATTTCAGAGGATGTCTGGGAAAGAAGCTTGCCACAGAGATGGAGCACTCACAGAGAACCTCCCCCAGGGCAGTGCAGAGGGAGGGGAAATGGGGGGATGAAGCTCCCATGCAGTTTCGACCAGGGAACTGCCTAGTGGAGTTGTGGGAAGAGGGCCACCACCCTCCAGACTCCAGAATGATGGAGCCATGAGCAGCTTGCCTGTTGAGTCTGGAAAAACCACAGGTACTCAACTCCAACCTGTGAGAGCAGCCACAGGGTCTGCACCCTGCAAAGCCACAGAAGCAGAGTCTCCTAAAGGCCTTAGAGCCCACCCATTGCAGCAGTGTGACTTGGATATGGGACATGGAGTCAAAGGAGGTTATATTGGAGCTTTAAGGTTTAATAACTGCTGGGTTTGAGACTTGTGTGTGGTCTACTGCCCCTTCCTTTTGGCCAATTTCTCCATTTTGGAACAGAAACACTTACCCAATGCCTGTATCATCATTGTGTCTTGGAAGTAAATAATTTCGTTCGATTTTATAGGCTCATAGGCAGAAGAAGGTAAGTCTCAGATGAGACTTAGGACTTTGGACTTAATGTTGGAATGAGTTAAGGCTTTGAGGCACTGTTGGGAAGAAGTGACTGTATTTTGCAACGTGAGAAGAACATGATATTTTGAGGGTAGGGAAGGGGCAGAATAATGCAGTTTAGATGTTTATCCCCTTCCAAATCTCACGTTGAAATGTGACCTCTAATGTTGCAGATGGGGCCTGGTGGGAGGCGTTTGGGTCACGGGGGCAGACCCTTCGTGAATGGCTTGGTGCCTTCCCCACAGTAATGAATGGTAATGAGTTGTTTACCATTACCAACCATGAGATCCGGTTATTTAAAAGAGTGTGTCCTGGCTAACCCGGTGAAACCCCGTCTCTACCAAAAAAATACAAAAAACTAGCCAGGCAAGGTGGCGGGCACCTGTAGTCCCAGCTACAGGCTGGGACAGGAGAATGGCATAAACCCGGGAGGCGGAGCTTGCAGTGAGCTAAGATCCGGCCACTGCGCTCCAGCCTGGGTGACAGAGTGAGACTCCATCTCAAAAAAAAAAGAATGTGGTACCTCCCTCACTCCTTGTTCCCACTCCTGCCATGTGACACACCTGCCCCCACCCCACCCCACTACTTAGCTCTCTGCTGTGATTGGAAGCTTCCTGAGGCCCTTACCAGAAGCTGGGCAGATACTGGCACCATGCTTCCTGTAAAGCCTGCAGAACCATGAGGCAGTGAAAGCTCTTTTCTTTATAAATTACCCAGCCAAAGGTATTTGTTTACAGTGACACAAAAACGGACTAATACATGTGGTCACCCTCACAGTCAGCATTCTAACTGTTCTCGGGGCCAGATGGGTTTGCCCTTTAGCATAGATCAAACAGGAATGCCAATCCCAAACCACAAGGTAACTCCACCAGATAAATTTTAAAATAGAAGTTGGGGGAATAAGCCCCAGTATATGAGCTTCATTTTGCTGGAGGTAATGTTTTGGGATCGTTCTATGGGCCTTATGCCTTAGAAAACTCACTTTCTGATCTGGGCTCAGCTTCACATACCTGTGAGCCTTAAGGAAACCACCAGCTTCCAGAGTTTCTTTTACTCCTTTCTAAATTGAGGAGCTGGCCTGACACTCTCCTGGATCGCTTCTCCACTAATATCTAAAAGTCAAACCCTAAAACACCTTCTTACTTTGTCACTTCCTGCCAGCAGTAATCAGCCAAGCTCTTTTACCAAAATGGAGAATCACTGGAAATATTAACAGAAGATGTCAATATATTGAGCCGTGTGGCCTTTTCCTTTTCTGAGAATATTTCATGTTTTTATGTTCTTACATTGAGAAAAACCTGGTCTGTGCCAATCTACATCAAATGGAAAAGGGGGGTAAGAGGGAGGATGACCCAAACCCAAACTATGCTGCAGCTCTTTCAAATGGCAGGCTCATTATGACCCAGTGCCTGACAGCCTCAGGATGGCCTGTCTCATCAGACAGAGAACAAGCCCCTCGGGTTGTTGCAAGTTCTCACACACAACTCTGTGTCCCGAGAATCACAGCAGGTCTTGGCAGTGGACACTGAAAATGTCAGAAAGCAAAAGCAGATGTTTGGGAGAAGTCACTGTGAGCTGGGAAGAGCATATGCAATGTTTGCGGCACAAACAAATCAACCAACAACCACAGAACGACCTGCCTTCTTAGCGAGACAGCACAAGTGAAAAGGAGAAGAGAGGGATGGGAAGGGAAGGGTGGGAACAAGTGGGAAGGGAGTCAGGCTTTTACTCAAGGGAAACTGGGATACTGAGAATTTGGCTTCGTTCATTTAGCTAGAATTTTACTTATTACCATCTCATGGTACTAGGCACAGAAAATGTAAATGTGAACGAGGAACAGTAGCACACTGCAGAGTAAAGACCATTGACCTTAGAACAGAACACACATTTAAGTCTTGGTTTTTAGCATTCACCGGTTGTGATTTTGGGTAATGAAAACATTCAGAGCCTCAGTTTCATCATATGCAAAATAGGGATAATAATACGGTCTCACGAAATCATTTGAAGATTTAAATGAGCTATTATAAGTAGAATGCCAGCTATATAGCAGGAACACCCTAAATGGAAAAGGTAGACATGTTCTTGCTCTAGGAGAACTTGGAGTCGGGGGGCAGGGGGGGGGGGGGTGAGGGGGGTCTTAATTGTATGCTGCAATTACTTACAGTTCTATATGCTACGAGTTACATAAACGAATCAAATCAGAACACAAGAAGTGGGCTAATTAATTCTCCCTAGAGTAATAAGAGACTTCATGAGGAAGGGAAACAAGGAGAATTCTAGATGAGAACACATGACATGGAAGAGTATATTTGAAAGTAGAGGGGTGAGTCAAGCACAGTGTGTTTGTCCCATTTAGATGTCAATGGCTGAGCACAGGATTTGTGGGGAGGAGGGACATGCAGTGAACTAGACGAAGCTGAATGCAGGAAGAGTCACACATGGCAATTTAAGTTATCTGACTTCCCCTACCACAGGTAATGACCAACCACTGAAGTCTTTTTCAGCTCTGCAGTGACCTTAGAAATACAACTCAGCTGGTATTTGGAGGATAAATTTGAATGGGAGCTGGATTGGAGGACAATCTTAGGAGACCCGTACATGTGGAATCTTTGTTGTGCCGGTCTGTTTTAGTTGCTTGTGATCCGTTATAATGCTTCATTTGAAATAGTATCAGGCCTAAGGAAGGGGCAGTGGCAGTGAGAATGGAGAGGAAGGGTAATATCAAAGGCACAGACTTCAGCTGTTAAAAGGAGCCAGCTAGGGAAGGAGTGCTACATCTCCAATTAACTGTGACCCATTTCTGATAATGCTCCTCATTAACATAGCTTTGTTTATCTACGTATTTTAGAACTATTTATAAGCTTTAAGAAACTTCTTTTCAGCTGAGTAACGATTTAACTCCTTAAAGAAGGTGTAGGAGATTTTGCCATTTTGTAAAATCCCTCCTAACTAATGGAAGCATGTTGGTACGCTGAATTCCTACCCTCTGTAAGGGCCTGCACGTTCTGTGAGGCTGCGGTGCAAAGATGTGAACAGTGAAACGTACGGTCCTGCCTGGTAGGAGCTGACCGATTCATTGGAAAGACATAAACATACACCAAGTGCATGCAGCAGTTCAGAAGATAATTGACAACTCAAAATCACAGCACAAGTTCCACAGAAATACGAAGAAAGAGAAATGGTGGAGAGGCAGTTTTCCTTGAAAGGGGGAGACAAGTCAGGGTGTTCAAGGGCAGGTAGACTTGGATAGAACCAGCCTCCTTCTGCCCCACCCAGCCCCTGGCTTCTAAATCCACGTCTCCAGACACACTGTGAAAAAGTACTCACGTGGCCGGGCGTGGTGGCTCACGCCTGTAATCCCAGCACTTTGGAAGGCTGAGGCCGGCAGATCTCGGGGTCCGGAGATCGAGACCATCCTGGCTAACACGGTGAAACCCCGTCTCTACTAAAAACACAAACAAATTAGCCCAGTGTGGTGGCGGGTGCCTGTAGTCCCAGCTACTCGGGAGGCTGAGGCAGGAGAATGGCACAAACCCATGAGGCGGAGCTTGCAGTGAGCGGAGATCATGTCACTGCACTCCAGCCTGGGCGACAGCATGAGACTCCGTCTCAAAAAAAAAAAAAAAAGAAAAAAAGTACTCACCTAAGAAGATGCCATATTCACGACAACCTCAGTGTTCATTTGATTCCTCCCTGATTAATTTCTGAATATTGGATATTTTGTTCACAAACTGATCGAGTCTGGTGGGCAGTGGCCTCAGCGGCCTTGTTGCTCATTTATTCTTGGTGTGATTCACTTGCTGGTCAATAAGATTGGAGCCTGACCATCTACTTGCACTAACTTCAAGAATGTGGAGGAGATAGATGCATTTCTAAATAAAATGAACCTGAGCACTCTAAAATCCATGAATAACAGGAACAACATTGATTTTAAAAGAGCTACAGAAAACTATGCTGGATAAATAAAAATTGCATAAATGAACCGGTTGATCATTATTTGTTGAGCACCTACCCTATGTGAGGCACTGTGCAGAGGAAGTTTGGATGATTTAGAAAAGTGAAATGTATCACTGAGAGAACCAAAGGGCAAGGGCAAGATCTTGGTCATCCTGCACAGTGCCTGGAAGGAGATGGGCGAGGCTGTGGACAGAAGGAGAAGATGAGATACAAAGAGAAACACTAGTGAGAGCAATTCCTGGGCCTTCGTTTCTGACTGCAGACCAGAGCTTTCCTACAGAAATGTAATATCATGGCTGTATTACACTGGCTGATTTTTTTGCCATATATATAATTTTAAGTGTTCTAGAGGTCACATTTTAAAAAGCAAAAAAGATAAAGTAAAATTATTTTTAATTTAACCAAACGTATTCAAAATATTTTTTTAATTCTTTTTTTTTTCTCACTATGTTGCCCAGGCTGGTCTCAAACTCCTGACTTCATGGCCTTCTCTCACCTTGGCCCCCTGAAGTGCTGGGATTATAGCCATGAGCCACAGCAAGTGAGCAAAATATTATTTCAGCATGCACAGAAGCCAGATTTTAGCTGTTTGATAGCCCCCGGAGGCTCGTGCCCACCAGACTGGAAACAGTAACTACAGATACTGACTCTGATTTCTTTCACGGGAATGTTCAGAGAAAAAAAGACCAACAAATAAACAGATAAGTAGACAAAAATTGGTGTGAACCAGTGTGTATAGAAGAGGCATGCACAATGGGCTGCAGAGCCTGGGGCAGGGACTCCCAGCAGACAGGTAGAACCAGGGAAGGCTTCTGGAGAGACCCCTGAGGCAGGCAGGACTTTCCAGGTCAGGGGACCGTGCAGGGAAGGAGGCAGAGACCAGTGTGAGACTCAGGCAGGACTGGGCTATTCCAAGAGCTGTCCAGGTCCCATGAAGAAAAACTGGAGAAGGAGGAAATTGTCAGAGCCCAAGGAGCCTCTGCAGCTAGGCTCCTGAAGTTTGGACTGCATCCTTGAGGTATGGGGAGTGTTCCTGGTGTACTGGCTTCTGGCTCCCGCACCACTGCAGTCTTCTTGAGGACAGGCTCACAGCTGGCCATCTTTCTGTCCTGGCTGATGCTAACTATATGCTCTACTCCAGTTTAGCTCTTGCTCTGACTCCGCTTCCAAGGATGAGAGCTGAGAACTTGGGGTGGATTCTAAGCATCTTATTTTGTGTCCTTGATAGCAGTGCAGCTTCCTGTGGTGAATGAAGATGCTAAAGATGTGAGCCACTGTGAGAAATTCTCTCTGAACCCTGTCCTTCCACAGGCTAAGATTGGCATGGAACGAAGTGCTCTAAAAAGGCACTGGGCAGGTACCGAGCCTACCTCCTGTTCTCTCTGTGGATCTCCCTGGACTTCTGCTTCCTGGAGACTCAGCAGGTTATGCTGGCCTGGAGATATTCCTGCTGGCATCTGTTCCACCATGAGACAACCTGTGGTCAAGTGGTCTGGCCCAGCATCTAAGCAATGGGTAAACTCCTTAAGGTACCAGGACCACAGTTTCTCAGCACTTGTTCTCCCAAAGTGGCATTTCCTCTGAAGTAGAGTGCTTCAGAAAAAAGTAGAAGCAGACTCAACCACAAACCTGGAGAAACAGGAAATACGGACTGTTGCTGTGTAAGGCTACAGCTAACGTAAGAGGAGCTCTCTGCATCTGTGGTTCTCAAGCTGGGCTTGGTATTAAAATTATCTGGGAACTTTAGAAACCTATGGACACCCAGGTTCTACCTTGGATCCATTAAGTCAGAATCCCTTGGGGTGCTGAGGGAAAAGCCTGGAACACCACTGTTTTTGTTTCTTCAAATCTCCCAGGTGATTCTAGTGAATAGCTAGAATTGGGAGAGACCCCTGCTTTCTATGTTGGGGTTAGCTCACAGGAGGCCAACTGCACTGGGGTGTTGGCCAAAGTCCCATGGTAATTAAGAGCATGCATTTGCCTGACCTTGTCCCTTAGTGCACCTCTCTTGGGCATCTTGAGGGGTTGATAAGAAACAAGACAAGAATAGCCAGCACAGTGCTGGGTCCAACCCGCTCAGGGATGCACGTGTGGAACTCTTAGAACACAGTCACAGACATGCAGGGAGAAACTGAGGGCCCAGGGACACGGGTGAGAAAGAAAGTCGCAGCCATGATTTGGATGAGGAATAATATAGAACAGAATTATCCGAGGATTAGATGATGTGTTGCTTGTTTTTGTTGAAATGAGAGTATTGCAAATAATGGATTAGGTTGATACCATTTGTTTGTTCACTTGTTTGTTTTGGAAAATAAACCCCGATTTAGGAAACGTTCACATAAGAAATAAGGCAAATACTTATGATTCCGGACTTCTCCTTCATGCTTTGATAGCAATTTGATTTGATTTTAAAATTGACATATTAGTTTCACACTATTCTCATCAGTACAGTCTTAGAGACTAGGGCTAGTTTGGTTGTTCTCCATTCACAGTTAAGGAAAGGGAGCCTGAGACGGGGGGCGCTGAGCTGAGCACACTGAGGTTACACAGTTAATGTTTAAGCCTGGACATGAGTTCCATTCTTGTTTCTTCTTCCTTGGTGTTGTAAAAATTCTAAAGGCCCATGGACACCCACAGATAACCCTCTCTCCTCATCATATAACTGAAGGGTGCTGGTTCTGCAAAGGTGCTGGGGGATTAACATCCATTTCCTCCCTGGGCTGTTCTGACCAGGCCATCTAATCACTGTGGAGGCAATTGAGGAACCCAGGAAGAAAACTTGACCATAGGCAAATCACAGAGAATGTCTTTCCCAGTGGAAAAACCCCCAGATCTTTTCCTTCCTAGCCCACTAAGAAAATCTGCTGAAATCTCCTCAAATTCCACAGTGACAAAGGCTGCACGCTTTTGAATGGGGCCCTACATGCAAGGAACATTCAGGAAAACCTGTGAGTGCAGCATTACAAAGTTCTGTCTCAGCAGCTACGCTGCTTTTGCCCTGACATTCAGGTGTATCTGGGCACCTGTGGAGACTCAGAGAGTTGGGCAGCCAATGAGGGATGGTAGAGTCGCCATAGTTTTGTTCAACGAGAAAAGGCAAATGCTAGATTAGAGAGGTTACTCTCAGTAGAACATGGTGCCTATAATTCAGATCACCTCCTGGCCTGTACCTGAGCCCTAAGGTGACTTTGAGTGCAATCAATGAACAAATCAAAACTCCAAGAGGTAGTTTACTCTCCCCAGTATGGACCATCAGAAAGAAAAGACTAATGCCTGTAGGATGTTGGGGGCCGGCATGTGATAGCAAGTGTGGCAGCAGCAAACAAGCCCAGGTCCCTGGGTGCATAGAGGGCCAGTCTCCATAGTCAGAGGCACTGCAGGCACCAGCCTCAGAGGCCCCTGAGTGGCACCTGTGGCTGGTTTGGGATTGTGCCAGGAGACGTCACCAGACAACAGAAGGAGGAGAGTGAAAAATAACAGCCACCCCAGAAGCCAAGGAGCCCATTCCATGGACGACATGGGCAGCATGCCCTGGCTTCCCAGAACTATCTGGAAAGGATTTCAGAAGAGCTTCCATTCCCACTGAGTGGGTGGAGGCAGAGCTTGAGAATGCCTTGTCTGGAATCTTCTTCCAATTACTTTGAGCCCTGTGAGGCCACAGGAATGGAGTTTCAAGAAGAAGCTGCAGCTTACATTGTTACTCTCCCAGGGCCACTTAAATTGTGCTGAGTCTCAACTCCTCAAAGTCAAGGTGTGTTTTCAGACAGCAGCCTGAGATGCTCAGGTGAATATTATCAGCCACAGGGATTTCTGGGAAAGAATGTTTCCTAACTGTTTAAAATCACATCTCATACATAGTTGCCGCTTCACTTGCATATAACACCAACATTATTCGTGTCACATAAAGCTCAATGCCCGAGGCTGTGTAGTAAGACGAAAACCTGGGTTCAAATTCTGGCTCTGCCACTTACTAGCTCAACCACCAAAAGGCAAATTTTGGTGGTTTGTTTTGTTGATGTTTCTTTGCTTTTGTTTGCTTTATAAACTTCTTTGAAGCTGTTTCTTCGTCTCCAGAATCACGATAACGATCAATGCTTCATGGGGTGTCTGTTGGTTAAAGAGGATGCAGGAAGAACTGTTGGTACAGGTGCTCCCCAACCTGAGAGATGGGTCCCGCATCCACTGCGCCAGCATCCAGCCAGGGACTGCCAAGGAGATCTACGCCCTGGCCCCCTTCCCTTGGTGGTCAGGGTGCTGCTGGTGAGCACCCCTCAGGGGCTCAGCCCCATCCTTCCCCAGGGAAAGCCAGTATCTACCATCCTGCTGCAAAGGCACCTGCCATGGTTGCAGGACCTGTGCACTGCATGCTCTGTGCCTTTTCTCACCTCTTCCACCCACTATTCCATCTCCCCACACTCTTCCCACTGCTTCTTAATTTTTGGCAAATGGTGAGATCACACAGGCTTATAGCCCTGGGGGAAGGTATTCCACAGCTGCTTTTGAGCCCCAGCCCTTCCAGCAGCCTGGGTATCTGAGCACAAATTGAGCAACATGAATGAGACACCAAGTCTCAGCATTTTACTCTCCACTGCTGTTCTAAAATCTTCACAGAAAAGCTCGGGTGGTTCTTTTGAAGGTGCACACACACATGCACGCAAAACCTCCCACCCCAGGGCCTGTGGCCGGCTTGTGAGTGAGAAGCCAGCTCGCTCTGGATGTGCGATTCTGCAGTCTGTGAAGGCACAGTGGTAGATTACCCAAGAGAATGGCCTTACAGTTTTATAAACTATTTATTAGGCCCGTCCTGGAGAGCTACATCAATATGGCCATCGGTAAAGCAAAGCAGAAACTATAAAAATATCATCTATCCCAAACAAGCTTCATAATCAAACAAAGCCCCGTGCTGGCTGGGACAGGCTTGTGTTCTGACACATAAGGACCCTTTCCATCTTTAAAACAGACCATTAAAACACCAGAACACTTTGGCTCACAGAAGTCTAAATCAAAAGGGAGGGGGAAAAAAAAAAGAGATCTCTTTTCTCAAGAGTAATAACGCCTTTTCTAGCTCCTAGAAAAGCTCATTGTGATACAGATGCAATATTGCTTTTTTCATTGTGGCTTTCTGTTTCTTTCCAACACCCAGAAAATGTTCCAGGGGTTCAAAATTTCCACTCGCTTCCCTCTAGGAATCCCTTTCTTTTCACTCCACATGTGCACAGTGGCTATGCGGTGATCCCTTCAATATTATTTTGTTGTTTTCCCAATAAGTAAAGATATACAATTTGATACATATTCCAGAAGGGAAATAATACTAATAACAACCTGAAGTAGAATGATATCAGCCCAGTGCTGTGCTCCAATTCCCCAAGGCAAAGGAACACAGGAGGCAGGTCAGTACGCTGGGGTTTACTGTGATTAACATTTCCAGCCAGTGTTCCTCCAATTGGCTCCAAAACATGTCTTAATAAACTGCATTCCAAAAGCCCTTATATTTCCACCTTATTGCATTCTGCTAGAATGAGACATAATATGTGGACTCAAGGAAAAGTGACATTCAGTGAATGAGCTGCAGAGAGTTATATAAGGAAGCTAGATCTCACTCCCTACCACCTGGCATACTGCTTGTGGCTTCTCATCATGATTCTAGAAATCAGTCTGCAACTAAAATGCATACATGGGGATGCTCTGCTTTGGCCTGTGGGCTGAGGAAGAGAGGTATGATATGCTTTTGAGAGGGCAGAAGGAAAAAGAGAGGAAGAAGGGCTGTAGAGGTGATTGGCCCACTCAGAGCTGCACTCCCATGACTAGGTGCTCCATAAAGAAGTCAGAGAATGGAGAAATGCACAACTCAGTAACCCAGAGCTAGGCAGATAATTCAGCACCTCAGTCTGGGAGAAGTCTTCTACGACATCTCGATGGTTTTTAGATCTGGGTAGAATTGTTGGACAATAAGAAGAGACAGGGGATGGCCTGCAGAGCCTGAGCAGACACACGCAAAGGACAGTCACAGCACCCCACGCTCTTTCCCTATCCCCCATTTTCAACCTTTGTCTTTCCATCATCCTGGAGATGCACACCCTCTGTGACCTAGGAGGGTGCATAGGGAGAGAGGAAAAAATAGCATCTGTGATCATATATTCATGGATTTACAAAACACAAGAAAGTACATTGACTGCGAAGTCCATGAGCCCTGAGGAAACGTGAATAGCTTTCAGACTGAAGGGTATTCACCCTGAGTATATGCCGGATAGGTAATTCTTAGAGATGTGGGGGCCCTTCAGGTAAGTGGCAGTAAACGCTGGCTACTAGGTAATAAATAACTAAATGTGTAGCATCTCTCCTTCCCATCTCAGCCCTGCACGTGCCACGGATAATCAAACACTTGACAAAGAGTAAACAGATCTGAGTTCTGGACTCAGCCTACCCGTGGTCACCTTCATCATCTCAGTCAAGTCAGCGACACTGTCTGGTTCCAATTTACCCCAAAGAAGAAAAGATCAAGGCTGAGATACATCACACAACAGTGATCTTAAGGTCTGATCTGAAACAGAAACCCACACAGTAAATCCACTAGCACACAGGTGCCCATCAGGGCTTGAAGACACAGGTGAGAGATCTTGGTTGAAGAGTCTGCTCTCTTTGAGCATATTACCCTTATGTCCTAAAGAAAAGAAAAGACTTCAAAAACACACACACACACACAAAAGCATCCAGATGGTTTATGAAGAAGAAGAAAATCGGAGCAAGTCTTTCACTTTCAAACTTCTCTTAGTAGCACAGCTGGATCTTCCGTGTGAGAAGAGTTAAGGGAATCTCAGTGAGAGCTGCTCACAATGAAAATGATATGATTTTCTGGGATGTGGTGGAAAGACGCGCCGCCTCCCTGGAAAAGTCATCACTGTGGGTCCATGTGGTCCCACAGCTTCAGACCACCGAGAGGGATTTTCATCACTGACAACAGCATGAAGCGGCGTTCTGCAGAGGCAAATGGGCACATGCAGAAATGACTCTCGCACGTCTGCTGGGAGGCAATCACACCCACAGAGAGAACAGACCAGTGGCCTCCCCTGGTGCTTGAGATCAGGGACTAAAGTCACAAGGCTACACCAGGAGGAATTCTACCACTGCTAGGCAGCGCCTGCCTTCTCCTCCTCTTCAGCTGGAGCCACCTCTTTTCCTTTCCAGTCCTTACTTGTTTGGGGAGGTGGACCAAGTTGATAAGTTAGGCATCCTGATTCACACCCACATTTGACACAAGTCATCACACAACTTAACATAATGTGCTACAGCTGTATTGCAATTCTATTGACATAAACCAGGTGTGAGGTCTGCCGGATGCCACACCAGAAAGGGTAATGAATTAATATGGACAAAACATGTTTCAAGGGCAAACCTACAAACGGAAAGTTTCTTATTTTTTCTTTTTCTTTTCTTTCTTTTTTTTTTTTTTTTTTTTTGAGACTGAATTTTGCTCTTGTCACCCAGGCTGGAGTGCAATGGTGCAATATCGGCTCACTGCAACTTCTACCTCCTGGGTTCAAGCAATTCTCCTGCCTCAGCCTCTCTAGTAGCTGGGATTACAGGCACCAGCCACCAAGCCCAGCTAATTATTGTATTTTTAGTACAGATAGGGCTTCTCCATGTCGGCCAGGCTGGTCTCGAACTCCTGACCTCAGGTGATCTACCTGCCTTGGCTCCCCAAAGTGTTGGGATTACAGGGGTGAGCCATCACACCCAGCCTGCAAACAGAAAGTTTCAAACCCAACTTTTTTTCACTATGGGGGTATTTTTATCATGTCACTCAGTAAATAACCAAAGAGTAAAGAACATCTAGTTAATACATAGGTTTAAAGGTCTCGTCATTTGTTGAACAAATATTTCTTAAGAATTTACACTTTTCCAAGAAAATAGTAAAAATGTCTTCATTGATAGAAATGGTAAAACTAGGCATTCCAGGAGTCACACAAAGCTAAGGTAGGTATGCTTACAAAATCCACGGAAGGGTGGCACTCCAGACTTTGCACCAATCTGAACTTTGATACAGGAGCATAGGCAGAATCTGAAAATATGGTGGATGACAACCTCGACTTCCTATTGCAGAATCTGTACTCTCAAGTGTGTAAGGAAATTACAAATAAGCAAAAAAGATGACCAAACATCTTCAGTGAAAAACAACGCACTGTTTAGAGCATACCTTACTGGGTTATTGTTTTTTTCAAGTAAAAGCAAGTTTATTAGAGAAGTAAAGAGACCCAAGAATGGCCGCTCCCTGGACAGAGCATGCCCGAGGGCTGCTGGCTGGCTTCGGTTATTTCATTCTAGATGTTCCTTGCTCCTGAGCTATTTTATTATTCTATAAATTATAGGCAATTGATAGCAATGCAAAATAGTTCTTGTCTAAAGACATACAAATAAATTCTATCTGGTACAGGTTCAGTTGACTTCCCTCAAATTCATGGAAAAAGCCAGTTTTGTGTCCATTTGTAAATCACAGTCAATAGTGCTCTATTTCATATACATGTGCACTTCTTTGACTTACATTTTGGAACAAATATAACATCTGCCAGATTTCCTCATTAATGAGTTAAATAAAATATTTAATGATCATCTATTTTTGGTCTACATGAGAATCATGATTTTAGTTTTACTGAAAATCATCCCTTAACAAGTAAAGAGAGATGCTCCATGTATTTAACCTAATAAAGAACATAACATAGACATTAACTGTCATGGACTGTAAAACCATGTCCGTAAACAATACAGAACTAGGATGATGAATGAAGAACACGTCCTCCACCTGAATCCAAGTGAGAAATTTCCTTTAGCCACATTTGGGTAATGTTGTCATAGATTTGGCAGAGGGAGGGGATTTCTGGTAGTAATACTCAAAATACACCGTCGTCCTGTCTGTATTTTATTTAGATTGAGATCTGCAGTTAGAGGTTTGTTTGCTTCTGGTGCAGATTCCAGTCATTGTCAGCCCATGTTTGGCCTTCACAGTCACCTGAATTAAAAGACCCTGCAGGTACTGTGAAGTGAGGCTCACGATTCTGGAAGCCTGCTGAACAATTCCATTACAGACTCTGATCCTAGAGGTGATAGAACAGTTTTGCAGTAACTTTTATGGAACGGTGCCTCTGTGTACCATAAGCAACAGACACAAAGAAAATGTTAATTTCATTTCTCAGAACTGCATCACCCATTGTCCCTCTGCGCTTTCATTTTCCTGATGTTTTATACGATGCTTCCAACTCCTGCGTAGAAGCATGTGGGACTCTATAATTCGGGAACAAGGTAGATTGACTTTTCTCAGACCCAACTGTGTATTCAATGGGTATATAAATAAAATACATTTTAAGACTGTTTTCTTCTATTTCAGAAAAGGTAGACATTATTTGTGATATCATTGGTAGAAATGAAATTATTATAATTCACTTAGATGTTTGGTTGAAGTTCACTTTTAGTAAATAGATTAACATAGAATTCAAGAGAACACACACAGTAAGTTGACATACAGAGGTAAAATGATGGTTTTTTGGCCCTCAGTTCCCAGGAACTGCTCATAATTGTATCATTGACACTGATCCAAAACTCACATTTATTTTACCATGAACAGATGCAAACCCATTAACAGTGAACAGTCATACCTCCATGTGCCCCGCCATGCTGCAGGAGCCAAAAGATGGAATGGGACCACTTGGGAAGGATGAATAGGAACTGGCCAAAGACTTCCTTCCATTGGGATTGACAATTAGGTAGGCTTCTGAGGTCTCCCCTGAAGAAGCTCAAAACAATAATCAAATATCACTTACCTAGGGAAAGACAAAGGAAAAAGGGATAGAGAATAAGGAGAGTTAGGGTTTACCACAACCACATTATATTCCACTGAGATTCTATTTTAAGCAAAGGGATGTTTAGTGCAATGCAAATTCTCCACAAGCTCCAAGTAAAACCCAAGTTTTAAGTACCCAGGTAAAGGTCAGTTGTGAAAATGGAACAGTGTTGCAAAGGTCATGCACCCTGCAGTTTGTTTTCTTTTCTGTTCTGGCATTCTTATGCAGGTGCATTTAACTACTACTAGAACATAGGCCTTGTAACAGGGGACTGACTGGGGACTCTGCGATGTGCTAAGGAAAGGAGAAAAAATGCATACGTCCCAGCTGCCTTAATGATTATGGAGGTTCTGTAGCTATGTGGTTCAGATGCTGAGAAGATTGAACTAATAAAAAAGAAATGAGAGAACTGTCATCACAGATTACATAGTATTTATCCCAAAATCTGTTCATTATAGAAATTTGCAAGACAAATGGGGTTTTAGCCAGGAATGGCAGCATTTTCCTCCTGGTAAGTGCATAATGAGGCACCCAATTTGTCTAGAGCATGATCTCTCTCTCTTTTAAAAAACATATGCCTGGCTCTAAATCTTAGTAAAATTCCTGAAAACATCCGTTAGGAGGTCAGCAAAAAAGTTGAATGTGTGGAGTTCTTTACAATTTATAGAGGATTTTCATAGGCGCTATCTCCTTTGATTTTTATGGCAACATTTTACTATGGATAGAATGGGTATTATTACTGTTTCCTCCTCCCCTTCTTTCTCCAATTTCTCATCCTCTTCCTTCTACTTCTCCCCCTTCTCCCCTTCTTTCTTCGTCATTCCTTCCCACTTCTCCTCTTACTCCTCCTCCTTCTTCTCCTCCTTTTCCGTCTTCTTTATAAGTAACATAGGGCCCACTTTGATTCATCAGCTTGCTCAAAATCACACTCATGTCTAGTGGTAGCTCCAGGGCTTGAACTGTGTTCCTCAGGTTTCGTATTTGCTTTCTCTGGCTCTCTTGATCAAATCCCAGACATGGTATAAAGATAGCCAAGAAGAAAGATAGGGAGGGAGAGCAGGAGGAAGGAGCAGAGAGGAAATAAAGAAATTAAGGAAGAGAGAGATGGTAAAAATAAGGAAGTAAGAAAGACAGAAAATGGTAAAAGTCATCAAATATTTGGAGCAAATTCTTCATTAAATAAATGGATCCAAGTAAAGAGCATAGAAAAGTACCTGGCATGTAGAAAACTCCATACAAGTAGTTGCTATTATCCATTTTTTTAAAAAATTCTATTGACCCAAGGAAAACTTGACTAGAACAGAGGATGCCATCCTACAATGGCTCCTCTTGGTCTCTCTGCCTTAACATCAAAATGATCCTGGTCAGAGGAATAACTGTGTCACAGAAATGTCATTCCACAGGGGAAAAAACCCTCAAAAAAACCATTTTTTGGTCATGTTTCAATCTCTTGACATGGACAAACGTTTGATTCCTGGCCTGCTCACCAGCAACAACGTACTAGACACTTTGTTGTCTCCCAGTAGTTCCAATGAACCTTGACTTTCCTCTCAGGCAGCTACAAGAGTCTCAAGCTTACTTGATATCTACATTGCATATCAGACTGCTTGTGCGATAACAAAAGTGGCCTTAATAAATGTCATAAAACAAGCTATGCGCTGGAGGTGGAGAAAGAGGAAACAGTCAACTTTCATGTGTAACTACAAATTTCTCTGTATTATGGCCATTATTTGACTAGAGAATAGAGTTCTTAGACCCAGATCAGCAGGAAAAAAAAAAAAAAAAATGAAAGGCGACTTGGTGTAGTATCATAGGATCATCCTATTTGCAGCTTTTTATTGAAAAGTAATTATAGCCTTATTCAATTATGACCCAAATGTACCTAATACCCTCATAAATGCTTCTTATTCACCACCCAGCACTTTCTGACGCTGCTGGTCAAATAAATGGTGGCTATTTCTACCTGGGTGATGGCAAGGCTGTTAATTGTAACACTCCATGAAACTTAATTATGCAAAACAAAGAGGCAACTCTGGAGCCATTAATCAGAGGTTTCATTCAGAATTAATTTGTTGCTGGGACCCAAAGAACTGTTCTTCTGGTTCCTTCCACTGTGCTGCACTAATAGTTAATCCCTGGCTTTAATGGAAGCTGCTGGGGTTGAAACTCTGAGGTCAATCATGGCAAAGCAGCTTATGAACATCACCTTGATTATTAATGGGCAGACACCTAATTTCTTCTACTTAAGTCACCTTTCATTACAGCAACCAGAAACCAATACCATCCATGGGTTATCAAGAACAAGTGCCCAATCATGTATTTCCCAATTGCCTAAAGGCAGAACAAGAGAAAGTGAGTTAATATGTACGAGAAAGTGAGACCAAACATACCAGAAATTGACAGAAGAAAATAATTTATACCATCTCTGAACATCTCCAGAAAGAATATACTGTACCTAGCTTTTTATTAGGGAGGATTTCAGTATTTCCTTCTAAGTAGATGAAGGGGTGAAATTATTAGGATGACCTGGATGGTGCCTGAGGAGCTCCATATTTGTTTTGTTTGTGATGAAGCACAGGTGAATGGGAAGAGGAGGAAGGAAGGGATCCCGACCTAGAAAAAATAATTAAACATCGCCACCACCACCACTAACACCAGCACTATCATTAAAGACCTTCAGTGAAGTCCCAGGATCCTTGGTATAAATCTCCAAACCCATTCATTCACCCCTTATAAATTACTCCTGTGCTAATTAAATTCTGGAGACACAAAGATGCATGTACCATGGTCCTTTCTTTCAGTGAGCTCACAGTTGAATGCAGAAGAGCTGCAAAGCAAAGGAGAAGGAACAGCAATACAGAGAAAGGGAAATCACCGTGGCAGAACTTAGGAAGAGTTCAGAAGCAGAGCATCAGAAATTATCAAAGGGGAAAGGAAATGAAGGATCATGGAGGTATAAAGGTGAACCGACTAAGAGATTAAGGAGAAAGAGAGTTTTCCAGTAAATAAAGTAGAAACATGAGAAGATCTTGGAATGAGGAAAAACCAGCCCCCTGATGCCAAACTGACGTTCATGCTTCTCCCCTGCTGCTCTTGTATGAACTCTATTTTCAAGGCAAGGTCCTTTCCTTTTTTGCCCCCTAAACATCCTTGCTCAGCCCCTCCTCCAAACCTTTGTTTGTGCTGTACCTGTCAGCAATGCATTCCTCTGTATTTTCCCAAATTCTGCCTATTCTGTAAAGGTAAGATTGCCTCAAGGTCAAGTGATTTGTTTCTTCTACAGCACAATATTGTCCATTTCACTCTTGTGTCACTGAATCACAATCCTTCCTGATGAGATGTCTAATTTTAAAAGATGGGAATAGTGTGGTGAGCAGAATAATAGCTTCTAAAGATATCAGGTCTTTTCCCTGGAATTTGTAAACATCGTTTTATATGAGGAGAAGAAGTCTTTGCAACTATGGTTAAGTTAACATGGAGATGGAGATGTTCCTCTGGATTATTTGTGTGAACCCTGAACACCATCACAAGTGTCCCCTAACATGGCGGTAGAGCGTGATTTCATAAAGACAGAAGAGGAGGAGGCAATGTGACCACAGAGGCAGAGACTGGAGTGATGTGGGCACAAGCCAAGGCATGTGGGCATCCACCAGAAGCTGGAAGAGAGGAGAAAAGGACGCTCCCGCTCCCGAGAGTCTCCAGGAGTACAGCCAGTCAACATGGAGATTTTGGCTCAGTGATACTAATTTTGGACTTCTGGTCTCTGGAACTGTGACAGAATAAATTTATGTTGTTTCAAACCACCAGGTTTATGATAATTGTTAGAGTAGCCATAAGAAACTGACACAGATGTACAGGGTGGCTACAGGTGCAGAATTTTGTTTATGCCCATCAGCCCAGCAGGACTCTAACAGCTCTCCTTTCACTCTCAAAACGGTTCTAGTTTGGTGGCAAACTATATAGTCACCCTAGATATGGATGGTATTTTAGTCTTTGTTACATCATCCATGGTACAATTAACACGATGCCATGCCTAGAGTAGGCATGCAATATATAGTTTTATGAAGTACAGAGGAAAGAGTCTGTCATTTTAGAAATAATTTGCTCACAAGCTTTTCTACAAATTTTGGAAACAAGGAATTACTTTGGGTGGCTGAAGTAGAGAGAATCTGCTCAGGGATATTTATTGCTTAAAGATGAGGTTTTCAATTTGGTCTCACCACGAAAATACTAATTTGATGTTTGTTCCAAAATGAATACAGATCTCAATTCCAGGTTGTATTTTTTTAATTGATAACACTGAGAGCTTTTGTTAGGTATGAGGACATGTTCCATATGTTTAGGTAAATGTGGTTTTAAGTCTTTCTTGGCTTTATTTCACAGGAAATGTCTATGTAAACTTATTTGATAAAAATCAGAGGGGGAAACTGGAAGTCTCATTTAAAATAATTCTTTGACATGCCGCTTAGGTAGTGTAACTGGACTCCTTAAGAATAAATGTCTGCTCGTTTGTTCATATTTATGTGTGAAGGGTGGGGAAACAATCAGAAAACAACTAAATTTCAACACTGAACATATACAAGATAGTATGAAGAGGCATTTTTAAAAGTTAATATAATTTCAGCCAATGGTATCTTTGGGATCCACAGTCAGAAACTATATGGACTCAAATTGCAAATATCCATGAATGTGAATTACTATATACTAGGCACAGGAAAATGTAAAAAGTAGAATATTTAGTCTACATACATAATTTTGCTGGGGACGTGAAAACTTGGAAAGACAAAGAAGATGTTAATCAATCCAAGGTCAATGCAAGACTTTATTGTGCTAAGTTACATGATTCTGACCATAAGTGTCAGAAAAATTAGGAGAAGGAAGAGTCCATTGTGAGCTAAGATAACTGCTAAAAGCTTCTGATACGGGTTGGCTCTGTGTCGCCACCCAGATCTCACCTTGAATTATAATCTCCATAATCCCCTCATTTCCAGGGCAGGACGAGGTGGATGTAATTGAATCATACGGGCAGTGCCACCATGCTGTTCTCATGATAATGAGTTCTCAGGAGATCTGATGGTTTTATAAGCATCTGTCATTTTCCCTGCTGGCTCTGTGAAGAGGTGCCTTTCACCATGATTGTAAGTTTCCTGAGGCCTTCCCCGCCATGTGGAACTGTGAGTCAATTAAACCTCTTTTTTTTTTTATAAATTGCCCAGCCTTGGGTATTTCTTCATAGCAAAGTGAGAACGGACTAATTCAGCTTCATATAGAGAAGCAAAATGACCTGGTGTGTGAACACATGTAGGATTCACACTGGCATCCAAAGGGCAGGTGAGGTGGTGGGCAAGGCTAACAGTATTCGGGTAACAGTATATGACAGAAATTTCACATGGCACATGCAGGGAGCACCACACAACCCCTGTGCCTCAGCATTCGCTGCTGCATTTGGTTTAAAATACATGTTATAATATTTCTGAAACCTCATATATATTAGAACTCATTCCTCTCTGTTCCTCGGGGTAATGTGAAAACTTCAACCTATCCTCTGAATCTAAATTCTTATGAATTGAGCTGATTAGAAGAGATTCTCACAAGTTAAAGCAACGTGGTGTTACACATTGTGATGTAGTAATGCAAATTCATTTAGATAAATTTAATTAAGAAAGATCACACAAACCTGTTCCTTTCTCTAATGCTACTGAACTAAATCAACATAGGA
This sequence comes from Piliocolobus tephrosceles, assembly GCF_002776525.5. Taxonomy (NCBI): domain Eukaryota; kingdom Metazoa; phylum Chordata; class Mammalia; order Primates; family Cercopithecidae; genus Piliocolobus; species Piliocolobus tephrosceles. The sequence continues at coordinate 122,267,266 of NC_045446.1, forward strand.
ATGATTAATTTGACAACATACTGAAATGCCAAGATTTTCCATTGACTAACACTCTTCACGAACTGATTGTATTTGGATAACAGTTATTGAGCAAAATACCTGAATATTGGATGACTTAGGCTGATCGTGGTTATGAAATATTTGCAAATAAATAAGCATTGTGAAATAAGTGAAAAAAACTGAAAAGAAAATGCAGCCCAAAAGTAAATACACTGATGTATGCTTTTAGATAATGAAGTTGGAGCAAAAGAGGGAAAATATGAGCCCCTCTGGTGCACAGGAAAGACAATGAAGACACAGAAATGGAGGTTGGCATAAGGGGAGAGCAGCAATTCAAAAGTATTTAAGCATGTAGATCCAATTTCCTTACCAGGAGGCAATCATACGCATTGCATGAGAAGAGAAACTCTAACAAAATGTGCCTTATCACAAGCTCTCTACCTTCATCTACCTACTGCATAACAGAATGCAAATGGTAAACTAGAAGGTTTCATGATTGCTAATTGCCGAGTCTGCTATTCATTGCAGTTGGCCTGTTGGTTCGTTAGCATTTCCCTAAATAATAGAGCTAGAAAGTCTAGCAAGAAAACAGGTAACACCTGGATTCTATTAATAACTTGTATCACAATGGATATTTGAATCCGGTCTGATGTTGAATGAGACTTGCAGAAAATATGTTACCATGTGTGTTCTAAGATTGACCTTGGCCTATTATTGAGGGTATGTTATTGATAAACTGATGTTAGTTATTTGCGAGTTAGCACAAGCTAATAATCAGAGAGCAGCTTGAAATGTGGGGACGATGAGAACTCCAGAAAGTATGTAGAAACAAAAAAAGGTAGAAGACACTATTGAAGACAAAAAAAGTTACAGAGTACGGTCACTTAGGACAAATCATGCACACATAGCAAGTGTCTCTGTGTTATCCATGCTGCAAAGAACAGAAGTCTGAAAACTTTATTGCTATCATTCTATGTTTTTAGTTGTAGATTTAAACTTTCATAACTACTGGAGCACTTGATGTGAAAATTACTCTTCCTAAGTCAAGTTTATGTGTCAAAGTTTTAACTGATAAAATTGATAAATTTGGGTACTGTCCTTTCTATTTTACAAGGCTCTTTGAAATTTAGAGATGTTCGCACAAGAGAATATAGTGCACTCTACATGACTGAATCCACAAAGGAGGTAAGTGTCTACAGCCGACAGCTCTAGCATGGGTAGGCTCATAAACACAGCAAACGTCTGTTGGGACATGAAGCTTATAATCACTATAATATAGCCCCTTAATTGTAGGATAACAATAAGAGGGGAAGCAAGGTATCTGAATAATCACAAATAACCTTTGTGGAACTCAGCTTCTTGGCCCCTTTCCTTCTTAGAATACGAAAGACCTGACAGGCCTGGAGGACAGAATGAACTCAGTAAACAGTAGACACTGTGCTAAGCACTTCACAACACTCCCATGAGCTGGGACCTGTTATGCCTTCCATTTTACAGATGCAGAAGCAATGCCCAGAGAAAGGATGCGATTTCAGCTCCACAATGTGTGCTTGGATACCACCATGAACTTAGTCATTCTATGCCAATGCCTTCTTGAACCCTTGGCCTCCCAAAGTGCTAAGATTACAGGCATGAGCCCCTGCACCCAAACCCAATGCCTTCCTGAAGCAAAAGTGTGAAAACAAGGAATATCCCAAGCATCTGGGCCAAGATGAAAGAAGGTAGCCTAAAAATCCCTGAGTATGGCAGGAGAATTGATTAAGGGACACAAATGTTGCCATGGAAAGTAAACAACTAATGCTCAGTATCTTGGCACATATACCTTAACCACCACCTAACCCCTTTCTTTTCAAAAATACTTTTGAGGGATTTTTCCTCATAAAAATGAATTTCAAATTATGAAATTGAGTTGATAGAAAAGTAAAATTCATTCACAACAATTTGCATATAGTCAAATTTCTTGAATTCTATCTTAAGTGTAAAGAGACCTACCTCCACCAAGATATGAACTATATGAACTACAGTCTCAAAACTGCAACTCAGATGGAGTAAGCAACACCCCTGCCCTGCAGCTTTTCATGCAGAGAGTGATAAACAGAGTCTGATTCCTAACTTCATTCTCCCCCATTACAGTCACTATCTCTTTCTCCTATTCCTATCAAAGGAGAGAAAAAAACTTTCTTTTAATATTTATCTCACAGAGATGTTGTGAGTATTACATAAGATAGCAGACAGAAAGCAGGCGCAATGACTGTCTTAGAGGGATGCAATGAACACTTATTATTATATGGTTCTTCAGACTCATGGGCTTCCTTCCCCCTGTACCCCTCTCCAAGGACGACCACAACAACATAAGGATGTCAACACTGGAAAAGGATGACTGGCTCACAAGTATTTTCATTGAATGTGGAAATAGACAAAGCCCTGTGGGAGGCTAAAGAGCCTTCCCTTCAGCTAAGAACACAGAGAACTCAAATAAAAATAACATAAAATATAGGAAGTCTGACTGTGAGAATCATTTAAGTGCCTTGCACATGGATATGTAGTTACTTTTAATTAAATCAATAGCTTTAAGTGACTGCCTATTACAACCATGCTTATCATTTTCCCTAATCTTTTTTCTAAGACCAAATTTTGCCACCCTTCGCTCTCATATTTCCTGATGTATAGATTTACATTAGGGTTCCCCTCCACCCTATTTATGTAGACCAGCATCTGCTCTCTTCTTGCCTGAATAATTAACAACCATGCATGTTCCCAGGGCATCCTGCGACCTCCTTCTGCAGGCGTTCCCTCTGAGCAGTAGTCTTTTTCTGTTGATCATAGGCAGTTCATCTTAGAATTACACAAGTGGGAGCCAAGATCAATGGCAACCTGATTTACAGCAGCTCTTACCAACAGCTTGTGGAAATTAGAAATAAATATGGGGTCAAATGACTCACCAGTAATTTGACATTGGTAAATCTGGCTTATTTAGAAGTCTTAAATAATAAGGACCTTCACATTGTTATTTCAACTGAAAGAACATCAGTGCTTTGCCTTAAGAGCCTTTGAGAGCTGAAAAGGTGATTTAAGGTATATTACCATTAGAAGTATTTTTCTATTATCTTAAGTATTGCAGTGCATCTGAATTGGTAGCACAGTAGTGTAACCATTCACAGCCCTAACTGGCATACATCAGTAGAAAGACCTATAGAAGAACTGCCCTTGGTCCTGAAATCATGAGTGCAGCCCAGCTCTGTGTTTCTGTTTTCGAGTTGTATTACAAGTCAACAAAACAGCTGTCTGTGTTTCTGAGTACTCTGGAAATACCATAACGACACAGCAAAATACCACAACAAAGTAATTCAGAAGATTTGTGGATTAAATGAGACAGAAGCAATGCAAAATACAAAAAACAACGACAATGTCATAACTAAATACACTATTTTAAAAAGACTATGGTGCTTAATTTTGAACGATGATTTGATGTGGTCAGTCTAAAATTGACATTGTTTTTGATTTACAAAGGAAAATCCCTTGTCTTGGAATAGCTATAAAATATGAGTTTTGAACATATGGGGCAACTTAGCAGAGACAGCAGTATATACATGTGAGCTGTAGTCTCCATATTCTGCAAAAGTTGTACTGTGATACACAATGACAAAACTGAAAATGTTATATAACTGTACTAAAATATGATAAAATGTGAAAACAGCTCTCAAGGGGGAAATGTAGTCCATCTCACCTTCTAAGAGTTCACTTAAATGATGAAGGGGTTGAAAGTGTGGACCCAGTTTTGAAATAGCACAGGGAAAGACATTCTACAAATTGATGTGGTTCATAATTTGCTTGACATAAGAGCTACTCTTCATGCCTAGAAAAAATTTTCCATGCCAGAATCTGATTCTATTTCTTCTTCTGGTTGCATCCTTAACCAAGACGCATTCAGCTGGCCATGTAATAGGTATCATACAATTGAAAATTGCCTGATCAACTTCAGGACAGTATCTGTGTGGTTAGTAGATAACCCTGTATCATGAATGTAGTGGATAAGTTATGACATCTTTAAGAAACATTCAATAACTTGTAATGATACAGACTTGAAGCTGTAGGGTCATGTCACCTCTGCTCTCCTCTACCTCCCTCCACTGTTCCTCCCTTTCTTCCCTCATTGAATTTCATAGGCATAGCATCTCACAGCATTTGTATGTCCATTTCGAAAGTAAAAGTAGAAGTAAATGAATGTCAGAGGCAGCAACATAGGTGGTACTCAAAGCTAGGGAAAATGAGAAGCAAAGAGAAGGAAGTGGCATAAGAGATCAAATTCAACTCCCTAGTTTTTAGACAGGAGGAATCTAAGTCTCAAGAAGATGAAATGGCATGATAGGGGTTATGTAGCTTGTCATGCATGTGGCCAAAAGCAGAATGAATCTTCTAGTTTTGATTTCTATGTCCTTTCTGCTGTATTATATTACAAAATATACTTATACACATTTTACAGTATACATAATACATATATAAAAGAGTACCCAGGGAAAAGACTGATGTAGACAAAATTTGTTTTTCTGGCACTGCACTTGCCCTTTCCTTTTCTTTTGGCTGTTCACATGCCCATGATGAATGCACTGTTATCCTTCCTGACTTAGGTAAAACATCAGCTGTTCTGATCCTCCATATTAGACCCAACCCAGGGAAGGAGACTGGAGCAAGGGCAACAGCAGCAACTTAGGTTTTAGTTGTTCTTATCAAGTAGCAAACTGGGATTGAACTGAGGTGCGTTTTGATTCCAATATCTGCAACATTAACTGTGGCACATTCGCAGGGGCTAGGAAGGCTAACAAAGACGACCTTCTTGGTAGACAAGCAACCAATCTTATTTATGTTTTCTCTTGTTTCCAAGTTTAAAAACTTTTTTTTTTTTTTTTACCTCCCAAGCAAGTTATCACTGACTTACTACTCTCAGAGTATTTTTATTAATCAAAAGTTGTGTATCTTTTTTTTAGTCAATGAACACATATGGAGTTCTGAATCATGTTTAGTGTAAGAGCTAGAAATCTAACAATGAAAAGATGAGATAAGAGCCAGACTGGGAAGAACTTTCTATGCAATACCAAACACTTGAGCCTTTGTCTTATGGGCTCAAGGGAGATATGGAGAATATTAAGCAGTAGAGCAATAGAATCTGATTTTTATTTTAAGTGAATAAATCTGACTACCATATGAAAAATGTATCCAAGGTGAACAAAAATCACCAGCAATACCTGTTTTCAGTGGTTTAACCAGCAGAGAAATAAAGAAGTCTTAGTTTATACCATAGGCTATTATAGGAAGAAAAACAAAAACAACTATACACCAACATTGTACTTTAGTTTTTTTTTTTTCCTTACAGGATTAGGGATTACACAAGCATGAAACAACTTAACTTGCATATTAGGGTTAAAGAAAGAAAGAAATTACAGATAATGAATGCCAGAATTCTCACCTGGAGAAAGAGGTTTCAAATAAGAAAAGGAAAGGAGACTAGAATAAACCTTGTGGTGCTGAGTAGAGTCAAAGCTGTCAATATGGACTCATGGGATTTAAAAATATACTGCAGATATGTGGAAAGGTAGAACAATGGAGAGGTACAGCTGCGTTTACATATGAGTTAGTATACATCCTTTCATTTCCCAGCCCCATTCACTCAGAGAAACTAGATGCAGTTACCCCACAGTAACAATGAGCACACCCAGCACCAAGATCTTGGTTTCTAAATACCATTCATCAATACAAAAAAAAAAAAATACTATTAATCAATACAGAGAACAAAAAGAGAGATGTGTAACATTAAAACACCAAAGAGCCAACTTCAGAGAGTTCACAGTAACTAAAATGGGAGCAACTTGAAAAGTGAAAAAATAACAAAGATTAAAATAACAGCCATGAGTTCACATTGATATAAACAAATAAATGAATCCTTAAATAAGTGGAGGAGTAGACCATTCTTCCTTGAAGAAGGATTCCAATTAACAAACATAGAAAGATTGGGGGAAACAGAAAAGCACCATTAGAAGTTTACAGTAATGATTGCTTCAGACAAGAACCACTGATGAATACTTGAAAAACACAGGAAGAAGTTTAAGAAGAAACCAGATATGTTGCTCCCCACAAATATTTACAAAGGGAATAAAGTAACTGTGCAATGAAGAATTCTGGCAGATACTACATTCACCAAGGGATCAGGGACAACACTACCAGTGAGGAACACATGTCAATCTCATATACCAGCTGCTGTCACGAACTATGAAGGGCACGAGATCTCTTTGGTATCCTTCCCAATAATTCAAAATCTCATAATAGTCATGAGAAAACATCAATTAAATCTGAATTGTGGAATATTGTACAAAGCAATGAACCAGTACTCTTGGAAAGTGTCAAGGTCACCAAAAGACAAGCAAAGACTAAAAATCTGTCACAGATTGGAGAATACTAAATGCAGAAGAAGAGATAACAATTAAATGCAATGTGGGATCCTGGATTGAATCTTGGGACAGAAAACAGAACTGAAAATGGCATTTATGGGGAAATGGTCAACATTCTCATATGTTCTGTAGATTAGTTAACAGGATTGTGCCAAGGTTAATTTCTTAGTTTTGATACTTATTCTATGGCTATATAGAATGTTGACATGAGGAGAAACTGGAGGAAAAGTATATGGGACCCCTCAATGCTTTTCAGAATAAAGGTGAAGCAAACTTGTAGACAGTGGAACTGGAGATGGGTAGAGGACAGCGTAGCAGAATCTATAAGAGCAGTGATTGATGAGATGTTGAGCACTGACTGACCCAAGGGTGAGTGATGTCTATTGGTAGGGGGAAGTCAGGTGGGAGTGCAATGCCTGAAGGACAATGAGGACTTCATTCTGGGACATGCTGAGTTTGAGGTGCTTCTGGGACATCCAGATGGACATGCAAATGAGGCCGTTTGATAAATGTGTCTAGAGTACAAGAGAGAGATGTAGATTGGAAATATAAATTGTGAAGTAGTCAGCATCTAGAAATTCGTTAGAGACACGAAGATGGATAAAATCATAGAGAAAGAACCTAAATGATGAAGAGAAAGGAATCTGGAGGGTGAAACTGAAATTTAACCCTTGTTCACACAAATCTGATTTCACAAACTTTTGTGGAAAAGGGGGTATGGCTTATTCATTTTTGTGGTGTCACAACTTACTATTTCGCTGGCAAACGACATGGGCCCATAAACATGTACTGAACATACGTTTGCATGCACAAATCAATGAAGAAATGAATCTATCTCCTTGGATGTGGGGATTATATGGAAGTTTCAGTCTTTCTCTATACATATTTCAGTCTGTCAGCTCAGCTCATGATGCTTGAATCTCAGGTTTTATTTAAAAGGCATTTCCCATAGTTTAAAAATTTAGGTAATTGGCAGAATGGATACCTCAAAGCAAGTTATGCTTTATGGTATAAGGTCAGGTGGTATCTATTCCCCTCACCATTTCTTAGAGAATGGTAAAACCATCAACAGTCTTATTTTTTTTTTTTTTAAGTGGAAAAAGCTTTTCTGGGCTTTGTACTTTCCCAGCAGGCCTCTTCCAGAACAAAGAGTAGCTCACTTCAGTCCCCTTTCACAGTTATTGCTGAATGCCCAAGCACTACTCCTCCCTGGGAGGACGGTTCCCACCCAGGGTTCAGGTGGAATGAGTCAGCCCACCTTAAATGAGAATCCTCGCCTGAAATCCTGGCTCAAATAGAAAACAGAACATCTCACTCTCACCTACAAGTCCTCACACAGTGTGGAGTTTCTGCCTTGTGCTTCCCAGCACTTTCAGGTAACACTGTGTGCTATGCAAACATTCTGCTAACAGAGTTTGCTTTGTTCTGGAAAACAGTGAAATATAATGATATTTTAAAAGATGAGTGGCTGCTGAAATCCCCATAACATTGCACTATTTGAGAAAATAGAGCTTACCTGAATATTTTAGGCTTAACAATTGCCAACCAGATGGCAGGCAGCAATATAAAAGGTATTACAAAGCTCCAACTCCTTATGTGTGTCATTTAAGTAGGATATTGTGCTCAGAATCCTGTTTCATCACTGTTGGCTGAGGTACTCCCCTCCCCACCTTTCAGTTTTATTTTCTCATGCTAACACTTCAGGGAAAAACACCATTTTAAAGCATTGCTTTGGATTTCTAATTCATTATCTTCATGTTTATTGGCAGTTTCCTTGAAGCTCTTCTAGGGGTAGAAATTGGGGAAGAGTGGTGGTTTATTAGGAGGGCAAAAGATGTGAGTTCGAAAGAAGAGATGCAGAACACACTTATTCTTCTTGTCATGCAACATGCGGCTTTTCCTCCAGTTTGTTGAAAGCACTGAGAATTTGGCCCAGACTTTCTAGTGATTTTAGGCATCAAAACTGCATCATTAGTGGTGAGGTCTTAGTATTCTAAAAGCAAAATGCTCAGCTAGTGTTCAAACAGAAGCTCAGGTACAATGGGATGGGGTGTTTGGGTCAAATCCAGCTGTAGGAGAAGAAATGAACTCTAAGTAGGAAGACAGGACGTAGTGTTCTAAAAAATGTATGATTCAGAGGGACCAAGAAAGAGAAATTTCAAGGAATTTAGGAGGCTAAGATGGAATGGGGCAGGCTGGCAACCCACAAGAGTGCATGTGGCCTAGCAGCAGATAGAAGGGCCCACACCATGGGCTGGAGTCCATTGTCTGAGAACAAGTCAAAGCCAAGGCCAAGGTTTGGGGAAACTGGGGTGTAGAGAAATTATTAAAGTAGACATTCAGGAATGGACACAAAGAGGCAAGCTATGAGGACAGTGTTACACTAGGCATTTGTGATGGAGTGTCACAGTGCTTCTCCACCAAGAGCTGGCACCACAGCTAGCGTAGGGGAGATAAGGAACAGACTTGACGCAGAGGCCCACCATTCACTGCAGAGGCTTCGTTCACTCTGCCGCAGAGTGTGTCCCAGTGCTCATGTCAAGCTAAGATGGCAAATCCACCTCTGTCCAGGAAAGCAAGGAAAAAATAGTCACAGTTTAAACGTAAAATATATACATAATCAAATAGATGTTAAAGACAACAGTCAATTGGAGGCTCATCTGCTACTTTTCCTCTGTAGAGATGGAGAAATCATTTATATCCGAATTCTCTCCAAATATTTTATGACAAATGTATTCAAGTGATAAATGTACACAGCCAGTGAAGTTCCTCTAATCAACCAAAAGAAACAAATACGCATCTTCCCAAAAGAAAGAATATCCACCATCACTGCTACCACAAAGGACATCATCAACAGCAACAACAAAACACCACATTGTGAGACTCTTGTTTTGCACGTATCCTCTCATCTTGCTCCTCTCCTTCATTTCACCCAGGCTGTGTGTACTCAGCATCTGTATCCGAGCAGAGAGAATGAAATCATAGAAGATGAGCCCGTAGCCCTGAATAGGCTGTTTAAATTAGTTCCAAGGCACGGGTAATTGTCTAACTCTTCCCTTTGCTCAGCCTGTGTAAACACAGATTTAAATGATTGATCAAAGATAGAATAGTCCCATAATGATCAAAAGAAAATTAGTGGAAGCTCAAAGACAGTGTATTGTCTCAGGATTGAAGACTCAAGGGGTTGAAGCCCCAACCCAAGCTTTACTTTCCCTTCCACTACTTGCAAGGGGGTCACCACCTGCTTAGGTAAAAAATAAAGATAGTTTTTTTTAAAAAGTTCAAGTTAAATGACATTCTAAAACTCTGGTCACTTAATTGCCTGCCACATGATAAAAAGTAGCATAAACAGCCCTTTAACTTCTTTTTTTTTTTTTTTTTTTTGAGACGGAGTCTTGCTTTGTCGCCCAGGCTGCAGTGCAGTGGCCGGGCCTCAGCTCACTGCAAGCTCCGCTTCCCGGGTTTACGCCATTCTCCTGCCTCAGCCTCCCGAGTAGCTGGGACTACAGGCGCCCGCCACCTCGCCCGGCTAGTTTTTTGTATTTTTAGTAGAGACGGGGTTTCACCATATTAGCCAGGATGGTCTCGATCTCCTGACCTCGTGATTCGCCCGTCTTGGCCTCCCAAAGTGCTGGGATTACAGGCTTGAGCCACCGCGCCCGGCCTCTTTAACTTCTTTAAGCCTCAGTTTTCTTATTCTCAAAGTTGGGTAAAAAAACTCATAGATTTATACTGATGATTAAAGGATAAGCAGTATATTAAAATGCTTTTATAATGTCCTATTCCCCATAAGTGTCCCAAAGACAAGTTTGATGGTGACATAAATGAATCAATAAATGAATGAGTGATTATACACATAGCTAGAGTGACACAGTGACTTCTGTGCATGGACAGCATACCTCTGCACCACCATTTATCTTTATGGTATTTATCACTATCTGATAATACATGATATATTTCTTTATTTATATGCTGTCTCATCCCCATCGCCAAAGAGATGCATGGAACAGCAAATTTGTTTTATTCACTGTAATATTTCCAGTGATCAGAACAAAGCTTAGAACATAATAGGCATTCAGTCAATATGTATTTGATAAATGAATGAATGACATATTCAGGTTTTGAACTGAAATGTGCCTGACTCCAAAGGTGTTATCTTTAAACACTAACTGTTCACAAACAAATAGACTCCAAATCTTAGAGGCAGATTTCACTCAACTCCATTTCGGTCTTATATAGTTTTGGGAGGTGGAATAATGTCCCTCACTTCCAAGAACCTGTGAATGCATTACTTTACATGGCAAAAGGGATTTTTTGCAGATGCAATTAAATGAAAGACCTTGTGATGGAAAGATTATGCTGGATGATTCCAGGAGTCCCATTTATTCACAAGGGTTTTTAACAGCATCTTGCAATGTTTCTAGGCTGTGGTCAAGGAAGCAATGTGACCGTGGAAGCGGGGCCCAAGAAATGCTATAATATTGGCTTTGGATATGAGAGAAGAGGCCAGGAGCCAAGGAATGCAGGTGGTCTTTAGAAGCTGAAAAGACAAGGACATGGATCTTCTCCTAGAGTTCTGGAAGTATACACCATCCTACTGACACCCTGATTTTAGCCTATGGAGACCTGAGTCAGACTTTGGTGCTACAAAACTGTGACAGAACACATTTGTGTTGTTTTTAGTCACTCAGTTTGTGTTGATTTGTGACAGCAATGATAGAAAACTAATATAATAGTACAGAGAACATCAGTTTGAGGAAGTCCATTGTTTATTTGCTGTAAGAATATGATTTCAGACATTATAAGAAACTAGCTCACATTTTAAAAACTAATTAAATTCGATATACTATAGAACCTTCTAAACAGCCTCCTAAACTTCATGTCAAAATTAGACAGTTGAAACTTGGGACCAATCGTAAACATTTCTCCCTTTCTACATGTGCTTATACGAAAACCTGGAAACTTCTGTGGATATTTTTTTGCCCTGGAACCGTGGATTGGCTTCTGCATACTATTCGTCTCTACAGCCAAAACCTTCCTCTGCTATGTTTTCCATGCTGCTTTCCACAATAAGAAATAAAAGAAAAGAAAAACACAGTCCGTGCTGCCACCATTTCCTACCATATTCACATCTTCCCTACACACGTATTGCTGCAGCCTTCCTAGGAAGAGGCCCTGGTGTGTGACTTTATCAGGAGCCCCCGACTCAATGGTCTCCACCACAGAGCCATCAGGCAATGCCTGGCCACGACGCTAAGGCTCTATGAGCCCACAGCTCCCAAGCAATGGACATTGACGCAAAAAATTAACGTGCATCTGTTCATCACAGCAGACGGCAGAGAAAGTGGGCTGTAATTTTAGCTTCTATCCCCCAAATAATGTTTGTTGTCGTGCTGTAATCTTGGCAATCAGCGTAACAGATGAACATATCGTTTCATCTGAAATATTTGCTAAACATGATAGGACCTTGAAAACCACACCTCAGTGTGTGTGTGTGTGTGTGTGTATGTTTGAAGAGAAACTGTGTATTGGGTGGAATTAAAAACTGAACCACATAAAACCTAGCTAAATAAGGTAAAATGAGGAGCTTTGCAAATTCATTGAATTAGCTGCATGTCTCTTCTTATGCCTTTCTCTGGAACTTAGTATTTTTTTAACCTTAAAAATGAGGCTCTCAGGTCTAGAAAAGCCATGCATCTACTTTTCCTTTTGTAAAATATGAAAATTTAAAGCACGTGCAGTTTTTAAAGTGGAATCTAATGACAATAAAATTTAATTGGGCATATTATTCTTGTGATACTGTATTAACCTGAGTGCCACAAACTCATTTGCTTATAAAATAGCCTTGACCACTGAAAGGACTCTTTATTTCTGGGGTGGAAACACTAGTCTATATGTTGAATTGACACTTAGGCAAACCACCACTAGCACTAAACTAGGAAATCTCTTTCTTTCCAAAGTCACCTCAAGATGAAATTCACATATGAGGCCATTGCTAGAATAAACACATTAAAATCATTTCAGGTTGGGTGTGGTGGCTCACACCTATAATTGCAGCACTTTGGGAGGCCAAGGCAGGTGGATCACTTGTCAAGAGTTCAAGATCAGCTTGGCCAACATGGTGAAACCCTGTCTCTACTAAAAATACAAAACAAGCCAGGCACAGTGGCACGTGCTTGTAGCCCCAGCTACTTGGGAGGCTGAGGCACAAGAATTGCTTGAACCCGGGAGGCAGAAGTTACAGTGAGCCAAGATCATGCCACCACCCTCCAGCCTGGGAGACAAGAGCAAAACTCCATCCCAGGGAAAAAAAATTTTCACGTCCCTCTTCACCTTGCTCTATATTATATATAGCCACAAAGTCAATACCTTTGTCATCAGTGAACTACTCAAGGTTTCAGGGTGCAGCAGTGAGAACAACACATTTGAGATTTCTTGCCTCTGTTGAGCCCTCATTGAATAGGCAAGACAGATGAGCAACGTAATTTCATCTCCAGATAGTAAGAAATGCTAAATGAGAAAAAATTAGTAGGAGGGTAAGGAGGCATGGTAGGAATTACAGGCAGACAGTGAAAAAGTGAGTATCTGGAGAGGAACATTCCAGGAAGAGGAGTCCAGAGTCAGGCTCGTAAGGCCAGGGCACATTCTGTATGCTCAAATAGGAACAAGACTAAGGTGGCTGAAGCAGAAGTAGAAGAGGAGGAGAATGGTAAGAGATAAAGTTGGAGAAGCAACAAGGATGTTCTCACCCATACAAAGAACCAAGCAGGAACAATCTAGATATTCACAGAAAGAATGTAGGCATCAGCCCCTTTTTATTCTGTTCCCAGGGTAATAAAATAGGAATTAGAACCAAATACCACATGTCCTCACTCATAAGTGGGAGTTGAACAATGAGAACACATGGACACAGGGAGGGGAACATCACACAGTGGGGCCTGTCGGGGGGTTGGGGGCAAGGGGAGGGAGAGCATTAGGACAAATACCTAAAGCATGTGGGGCTTAAAACCTGGATGAGGGGTTGATGGGTGCAGCAAACCACCATGGCACATGTATATCTATGTAACAAACCTGCACATTCTGTGCATGTATTCCAGAACTGAAAGTAAAATAAAATAAAATAGGAATTAGAAACTATGTTTATGACTCTTAACCCCTGGTCCGGGACGGGTTTTGTTTGTGTTAATATGTATGGATATACAATATGGTATAAGTATCTGCATGTGTGTTATATGTGTGGAGATATTCAGCACTAGTAAAATATGATGCATTAAAAAAATTATGACTTCATTGCTAAGCCCCACATAAACATGTTTTCAATATTTAATGGCTATTTTTCCCAAACTCAGTTCCATGACTACATTTCATTGAAACTAACATGTAACTATTAGGCTGGGCACGGTGGCTCACACCTGTAATCCCAGCACTTTGGGAGGCCAAGGTGGGCGGATCACCTAAAGTCAGGAGTTTGAGAGCAGCCTGGCCAACATGGTGAAACCCTGTCCCTACCAAAAATACAAAAATTAGCTGGGTATGGTGGCGAATGCCTGTAGTCCCAGCTACTCGAGAGGCTGAAGCACAAGAATCACTTGAACCCAGGAGGCAGTTTGCAGTGAGCCAAGATCACACCACTGAACTCCAGCCTGGATGACAAAGTGAGATGCTATCTCAAAAAATAAAAAATACATAAAGTAAAATAAAATGTAATTGTTTATAGACTATACCATCATTATTCTATGATCCTCTAAAAAAGAAAAAATACTTCTGATGACCTGAAACATGCTATCAAACACATATTACAATATCAGGAATGTTTCAAAATTTGAAAACGTATCTATCACAGAATAAAATCCAATACATTTATCCCCTTTCCTGATCTATAAAATGTGTAAACTTTGACTTATTTTGAAACACTCTTTGCGCAAACTTACAAGTGAACTTGGAATCAAAGCAAGGCATTGTTTTTTGTTTCCTTTTCCTGGGGCCCACTTGCTGAGAGGCAAGATACTTTTAGTTCTGCTTTTATTAGCAGAAGTCATCGTCGTAGTAGTTGCAATGGAGGTGGAAGTGCGTATCATAGTGACAGTATTTGTCATGTGTTTATCGGGTATTTACTAAGGATGCTATTGTATCGCCACCTATTGGTTCTACCTGATCTCGCTCCACATGTAAACTTAAAACCAGCTGAGGTAGTTCAGCAACAAACAGCATGTCAAGTAGCTTCTTTACTAGCAGAACATCCACACTCAGTTTCTTAAACTTTTCTCATGTGACCTCTACCTAAGTGTGCCACCAGTGGTAGCACATTAGCCTAAAATTGTAAGCTCACAGTGATAGACAGTTCTACAAAACTTTTTGTTGTAATGATAAATACTGTTCAATTGCTTGCCTATTATTAGGCCCACGTCAAAGCACTTCATAAGCATTTATGCCTCAGAACTACCCTAGGAGGTAGATCTAATGATTATGATTTCCAGATCACAGATGAGGAAACGAAAGCACAGAGAGGTTGGGTTATTTGCCAAGAGACAAAAACCCAGGGAAGCAGCCTGCCTCTGTGATGACCCGTTGACAACTGTGGCCAGCACTTCTGCACTCACCACACATGCTTCGGGCTGGCTCTTTTGTGAGGATCAGATTGTTGATCAGAACATACACGTCTGGGTTAGCAAAGATTATATTTTTGGCTAAATGTTAGTTAGGCTCCTAGATTCTCTGCTATATCAGTCTGTGCACTTCCTTGTAAAATATAGCTTCAGAAATCAACCCTGCAAAGTCAGTTTACCAAGAACTCCTCACCCTTTACACCTCATCATCCTGGATATCGGATCAGGCTCCACCTCCTGCACCATCCCCCAGATGATGTTTGGTCCTCCTGGCCTGTCATCAGCAAGAATCTCGTTTGGTCTGTTTAGTTAGAATCTCCATGACCCCTGCTGTTTCCTCTTAGTAACTTTCCATCCACTGACTCCCACCCTGTTTCTTGCATATAAATTCCCATTTGCCAGGATATATTTGGAATTGAGCCAATTCTACCCTAGACCTTTTTCCCTGTTGTGAGAGTCCTTAATAAAATCTGTTTTTACCCCATTAACTACTATCCAGCTATGGTTTTTCTTTGACGATATCTCCTAGTTCACCCTGTCGCATTTAGTGTGGTAATGAGCACAGCTACATCTGTTACTGGCTCCATTCTCTATGCCTAAAAATTAAAAATTCCTGAGGAGCTGGGAGCAGTGGTTCACACCGGTATCTCAGCACTTTGGGAGACCGAGGTGGGCAGATTACTTGAAGTCAGGAGTTTGAGAGCAGCCTGGCCAACATGGTGAAACACCATCTCAACTAAAAATACAAAAATTAGCCGAGGACACCTGTAGTCCCAGCTACTCAGGAGGCGGAGGCAGGAGAATTTCTTGAACCTGGGAGGTAGAGGTTGCAATAAGCCAAGATCACACCACTGTACTCCAGCCTGGGTGACAGAGGGTGACTCTGTCTCAAAAAATAAAAATAAAAATAAAATAAATCATGAGGCCATGCAGCTGATTTTGATGTGGATATTCACACTTGTTTTGCATGCAGCCTCAGTGATTTTACTGGTCTAAGATGATAGGATTTTTTTATTTCATTTTCACCTAGCACACCAATCAGAAAGAGTCTGTTCTTTTGGTGCCTTAAAAAAAAATATTCATGACACATCATGTTGACAAGTCAAGACATTCAAGCAGCCCAGTAAAGTTGTACACCCAGGTGAGATGGAAAAAGTGAATGAAAAATCAGAGCATCATTTCTCACCAGTACTGCCTCTGAACTGACCACACACAGCACAGTTCACAGGCCACCCAGCTGTCCCTTAACCCTCCCTTATGAGACAGTAAGAGGCTTCTTCTGAGGTCCTGACAGGCTGCAAATTCTTTTCTCAGAATGGCTTGGGATTTGTTGCATAGTGGCAACCCTGCCGTGATCTTCCAGAAAGGAAGAATACCCATAAATTAAAACATCACCAGCATCCATTCCAACACTTCTGGATCCTCTAATCACCTAGGCAAAACATAAAAAATAAAAACCTTGTTTTGCTTTCTCTCCTCTTGGCCTTCCTCTGCCACATCTTCTATGGCCGTAAGTCTGAGCCTGCCTAAACCTTAACTGGCTGAGTGTTAACTCATCCAGTGAGTTCAAAAGAGAGGGACACAGCAAGGCACACAGAGATGCCAGTGTCACAGTGGAACCAGCCTAGGAGAGCTCAGGCTTATAGCTGGCATCCTAGGGTCACCCTGGAGGAAACACTGGAACAAAAGGATCCTGTGGCTCCTGGCTACTGACAAGTCTTTGGCCTAATTTATTTGAGTAGTTCAGAGAAAACAGAATTTTTTGGAATTTCCAAGGCATTTGCATCAGGTTGGTGTGGCACCACACTTTTAAAACCTTCACAGTTTTCCAGGAAATGCCTTGTGGAAATTGGATTTGACTCTGCTTTGTCCTTGACTCTGATGGATGCCAATGGTGAAGCAATTTCTGTTCTTGTCACTAAGCAATGCCTTCCTCTCTAGTTGTGTTCTCATTTCACCATTATTTGAGATGTCTTTGAAACTATACAAATTTTATTTTCCCTAATATGTACCGAGATTCATTGAATGGCACACTTAATTTTTCTAATTTGATCAACAGTTGGTTAATTGAATGAATAGACAATCTGTTTAAAGAGAGAATTTGTACTATTTCCTTCCTTGTCTATTCTTCATCCTTACTCACACTCTCTCCTATTCAATCACAGTTATTTTTTCTGAATCCCATGGAACCCGAGTCAGGCTGGTGAAACTGGTTCTGGGTCCTAAATTTGCCACTTATCCTGTGTGACGCCTTTGAGAAGTTTTCTCCTCTGAGTATCTATTCCTCACACGTAAAATAAGAGTAGTAACCTACCTAACTCAGAGGTTCTTGTTGTAATTAAATGAGATAAATTAAATGAAGCAAGTATCAGAGTGCTCAAAACAGCATAAACATCTAATAACTGTTAGCTCTTATCACCACCTCCCCTTCCATAAATTTAAAAGAAAGTTAATGAATTTTTGCCAATCCTGGAAAGCTATCATCCTTTTAAAGTAAGCATTTTATAACTTAAAATGAAAACTCTTAAAATTATGCGCTTCTCTGGAAACATCCCAATCAATCAACTTTGCCAATGTATAAATAAACAGGATGGGTCACCCCACAATTTAGAAATGGATGGTTTTCCTGGCTCTGTGCCATCTCTCCTTTTTCCCATACCACCGTCTCTGCTGGAAGTAAAGTCTGTGAAAGAAATTGTTTTATGGGCCCACAAGTCTGCTCAATACGCAGAACACAGTAACAGCAGCACCCAGCTGGCTAAGGGCTGAGGATGTGGTCTTATCAGCCCTGGAGTTTGGTTAAGGCAGAAAACAGAGAGCCATTCTCCTTCAATAAACAGAAGACAGCTGGAGTCCCCCAACTCCTCTTCTTAAGGGAGCCTTTAATGACTTCTCAGCCATGTCTTCATGTACGGATAGGGCATGGTTTCTGACGAATGGGGACCAGAACTTGGGGGAAGGTGGGGAACAAGAAAACATGCTATCTTGGGTAGAAATTAAGATAAGGAAATACTGTGTAAAAAAACAAAACCCGTAATGTATTCCTTTTCTGCTCATTCCCTAGTTACTCTCCAGCTTCTGGAATGAAGGTGCGATGCTGGACAGAGGAAGCCTCTGCAAGCTCCTGCTGCCATCAAAAGCTCCGTAAGTGCCGCATTTACCGGGAGAGGGCAGCTTCAAAGGTTTCATTTCCACTTAGAGTCTAAGCAGCTCTACAAAAGAGCATTGATTTTGGTTAAATTGATTTCATTCATAGTTGGTTTGGATGGTGTATTCAAAAGATAGATCGTATCAGACTGCCAGCGTACAGGAGTCTGGTCCTAAATATTTCCTCTTCTCACAGGTGGGTGGGATTTGGCCTTTGAGGGGCCTGAAAAAGACATTTTCACAGGATGGGCCACTCTGGACAGTCGTGTCACACTGCAATTTGGGCTACGTCAAAAGCATAAAATCAGTCTTTTCAATATTGCTTCTAACTGCCTGTGCAGCAAATACCCACTTGTCTTATTACTTCATATTAATGCACATTAGCTATTGACCCTAATTTAGTTGAAATATATAATAACAGACAGATGTACCAAGTGCCATCCGGTTATTAGAAACTCGAGTTTGTTCCATGGATTCCGGGTGGAGGCTACTACGGAAAATACCGGCATGACTACTTCAAACGTGCAAGTAGGCATGAGTATTCATGATCACTGTATTTGACTGCAAACCTCAAGCAGGATGGCATTTGAAAACCATATAATATCCAAAACCATAGTACCAAACAGCAGAAGGCTTCTGCTGAAAAATGTTCAAGATTACACATGTGTGAACATGTAACACATGCAGTTTTATATTAACAAATGCCATCAACTTTCAATTATTTATTCAAATGAAAGGCAGCTACTAGTTTAAAAATATAAAAGATAGGCCAGGCGCAGTGGCTAAAGCCTGTAATCCCAGCACTTTGGGAGGCTGAGACGGGCGGATCACGAGGTCAGGAGTCGAGACCATCGTGGCTAACAAGGTGAAACCCTGTCTCTACTAAAAAAAA